>NC_092312.1:56573177-56876207 GCF_036785885.1 Coffea arabica | reverse complement strand
TAGAAGTAGGTTTAGAAAAGATTCAAGGAGTAGGTCTATGTAGGCCATATCTGCTTCAGAAAAAATATAATGGCAGGATCATATGTGCACAGCCATCTACTGTGCTAAAGGAGGTAATATAACAGATATTACAAGTCCAATAATGACAAATTTTTATTTCAGTATTTCCAAAAGAATATCCAAGAAGCATCTTATCTTAGATTACTCTCAAACTGAGAGATATACTGCAAAAAAATTGCTTCTTATAGATTTATTTAAGTATTTCCCAAAAAGATTCTTGCTTTTGGAAAACAGAAGAAACCACTTTGAAAACCACATTTAATAAGCCCCAACACATGACACCAAAATATTGCGAAAAAATGATTTTTTTTTTTCTGTCAGCAAAGAGTAATGCCCTAAATTTAACAATACATCAACTCTGTTTCTAATTTACTGGATTTCACAAAACTTGCTATAATGACAAAAGGTGGAACACTGGTATGACATCATATATTGAGATGCTTATTATATCTACAGTACACATTGAGTTTCCATCTCACTTGTTGAATTGATAAATATGAGCGTCATTGATAAAACCATTTGTTTAACTTAGTTCATATCTATTTATGACAGCAAACCACACATGGAGCTACATAGAAAGAAAAGTTCCATGATAGATGATAATTTTATTCATAGAAGAAAAACTGATAAAATACATCCTTTGTTCTACAACAATCAGCTGTACCAGAAAGGAGGAAAGAGAAAACATGTAATAACAGACATTAATAAAACAAAACCTCTTTGTGGTAGAGGTCAGAAAATATTGATAATCAAACCTACCTGTAATTGTTAGAATTTCACCAACACTTTGAGTTGAATAACTTAAACCTCCAAACTTCCTGGGGCTTTCTGCCCATAATGAACATATCTGTGGAAATAACAATTGTAATATAATGTGCATGCTTAACTGGATAAGAGCAGCAACAAAAGAAACAAAGTCCCTGAATAAAACAATGACTAAAAAATAACTTGCCAGATGATCAAAGTTTCAGCAACAAAAATATCAAATAAGAGACTGAAAGAACCTACAGAAATTCCTACCTTCATCTCTGTGTAAACTGATAGTAAAATGCTGGAAGAAACAATGTTTAAATGATTAAAATGATGAGAAGACAGATATCAACTATACCTCTGAATAAGCCATATCATGAAGGGAGAAAATGCAATATGCTATTATGGATGACATTAATGGCCAATTCTTCAAGAGACTTTTTGCAGAAGCAGCTTCTCTTCCATCTTTTGTTTCTGTTTTCCCATTGAATTTTGGTAGTGCAGCCTCCAAAGCATCATATGATTCAGAAGGTGAACTATTACAAGGGTGCATATGCAACGTCTCCTGCAGTCATACGATTTACCATTAATCCCAACAATGCATTCCCTAAGTGCACGACTAAGTTAACAAATAACAACAGAATACTACAATTTTCATGACCAGGAGGGAAAGGATGCGAAAGCAAAAGAGAACTGGAGGATCTATATGTTATCGTAGGCATAGGATGTACAAGAGGAAGTTTTTGCATAGTACATCAAAAATTTAGAAAAGATTGTTACGTTAAAAATATATAAATATTAACTGTTCATCAGCATTATTTACGTGGCACTGTTCATTGCAGCATGGTCCACATTAGTGCTCATTGGCATTGCTCATCCTGTATTGGTGGTCGCATGACACTACTAGTGCATGGCACTTCTCATTGGGTGTCTCAATTACTCACCTTCTATGTAGATATCATGCTTGATATGCGCACTCAAAGTTATGCCATAATCATGATTTTCATGGTACTAAAAGTAAAATTGGTCAACGGTGGAGTTGGCTGCAGTTGTCAAATTCTCATTATATTTAAGGAATCATGTTCATCATTATTCTTCTGATATAATTGGCAGACCTCTTTTCTGTTCTTTGGGACATCTCTTCCCAGTGCTTCATTTCCTCAATTAGATAATTTGATGACATCTTTCTACATCACATGGCAGGTACTCCAACTCATTTTCGCTCTCATATGTTCTCAATATTCCTGATTTCGCTTAATCTTGTCTCTGTTAGTAAACTCACAAATCAATTAGTGTTTAGGAAATAACTCCTGTGGAAAGTTAACATCTGGGAACAAATAGGATTACTAGTAGAGGGCACAAGCTACATCTCTACTACTCTGTTCAATTATTCAGTTGCATATCTCCCTGGCGTTTCTCCACTTGAAGTCCCCTGTCACTTGGGTCATTCATTCTTGCAAAATTTAAAGAAACTAGTCCCTGATCTGTGTCTTCTTTTAAATGAGTCATCTCAAATTACACAAAGCTTTGTTGTCTTTCATTTGCTCCAAGACTGAAGAAATAAGCACCTGCAGCCTGCACCACTAATGTTAGTTTATTTCAAAGTTAGCAGTGGAACTCTGTCACTTCAAATTTGGTTCCAAATACTTTGTAATAATTGTTGATGACTTTTCTAGAGTTTCTTATTTTTATCTTATGAAATAATATTGTAATTTGCATTTTGTGTTTTGTTCATTTCTATTCTGCAATGGGAACAAATTCAACCTACTTGTCATCATCCATCATCATGATAATGCAGAAGAATCCTTTTCCAGCCCATTCAATTCTTTCATGGCCAAGTCGAACATTCTCGTCCATGCATTGCACACCAAAATGGAGTTACTAGGAGGAAAAATGAAAAACTTGTTCCATTGCATGGAGCTCTGACACTGATTTATCAGTTGCCTTATTGACATCAAATCAGACAGTTACACCTCCATCTGATTTAGATCTTCCCGTTGCTTAACAGAAACATAGGAGGTCTTCCCTTTGTATCCCATTGCTAGCTTAGTAGCTTATGTTCCTTTATTTCTTTTCAATCGTATTTTTGTTGTCTAGCTTGAAACTCATTCAATTCCATTACTGAAAATATATTCCATCCTGGTTGGACAAAAGCTATGGAAGAAGATGTTGCATTGTTGGTATTCCTTAATTAAAGCTATTGTTGGTTGTGATGGCTATATACAAGAAAAGCACATCCTAATAATTCCTTTGATATGTTAGAAGTCCATCTTGTCACATGTTGAAGATATGTGATCTGATATTATAAATATTAGGAAAGATATGATTATAGTATCATGTATTAATTAGGTATCATATGATTATAATATCATATAATAATTAGGTAGTAGATTAATTTAGATTAGCATGATTTTAGGATCTAAATTAAGTTACACTTGTGTATATATATATATGTATATTGTGTGGTCCAAATATATGAAGAAGAGTATTTTTTTCTCCCTTTTTCTTAGTTTTCATGGTATCAGAGCGCTACCATCAAGGTTAGGGTCTCTATCCGCTGCCAGAAAATTCATTAGTCATCATTCGGTTCATCTGGTTCTGTATAGGACATATCTGTGTTCTATTCGTCACTCTTGTTTTAAAGAGTTCAGATCTGTCTTTTTTTGTTTTTCTATTAATTCTAAACTCATGGCAGAACAAAATCTGTCGTTACGTCTAATGTGGTTCCTGTGATGTCTAAGATCACGGACCACAAACTCAACAATTCTAACTATCTTGATTGGAGCAAAACGGTTCGTCTTTATCTGCGAAGCATTGATAAAGACACTCATCTGATTGATGATCCTCCAAAAGATGGTTCAAGACAGACATGGCTAAGGGAAGATGCTAGATTATTCCTGCATATACGGAATTCTATTGAAAGTGAGGTAATTAGCTTAATTAATTACTCTGAATTTGTTAAGAAATTAATGGAGTATTTAGAATTTTTGAATTCTGGTAAAGGGAATATTTCTCGCATATATGAGGTGTGTCGAGCCTTTTATCGTGCAGAGAAACAAGATAAGTCCATCATGACTTATTTTATGGATTTTAAGAAAACTTATGAGGAGCTTAATCTGTTATTACCGTTTAGTTCTGATGTGAAAGTTCAGCAAACTCAACGGGAACAGATGGCAATTATGAGTTTTTTGGCTGGTCTTTCACCTGAATTTGAAGCTGCTAAATCTCAAATTCTTTCCAATCCTGAGATCTCATCCTTGCAAAATGTGTTTAGTAGGATGCTTCGCACAGAGAATACCCAGTCTGTTCAGTCCAGCAGTGCTCTTGTTGGTCTTGGAAAACAGCAATACAAAGGTGGTGGTAAAGGAATTGACACTCGGGGATAGAATGCAGAAGTGGTTGTGTGTCACTATTGTCATAAGCCGGGTCATATGAAGCGTGATTGTAAGAAATTGTAGTACAGGAACCAGAGAACTCAATCCACACATATTGCTTCTACCAATGTTGCTATTAACCATGAAAAGTCTGTTACGATCTCTGCAGATGAATTTGCTAAATTTTCTCAGTATCAAGAATCATTAAAGTCTTCATCTACTCCCGTAACTGCCATCGCTGAGTCAGGTAAACCAAACACATGCCTTGTGTTCTCGTCCTCCAAATGGGTAATTAATTCTGGTGCCACAAATCATATGACAGGTAATTCTAGTCTATTTTCTACCTTTCAGTCACACACATCTGCACCTACAGTTACCTTAGCTGATGGGTCAAAATCTCGTGTTCTTGGATCAGGCTTAGTTAACCCCACTCCATTAATCTCATTGTCATCTGTCTTTAAGTTTTGCCTGAGTTGTCTTTTAATCTAATTTCTGTGAGCAAACTTACTCGTGCCCTCAATTGTTCTGCCCAATTCTTTCCTGACTATTGCTTGTTTCAGGATCTTACGACGAAGCAGATTATTGGTAAAGGACATGAATCTGGAGGTCTTTACATTCTTGACACATAGATACCAAAGTCCATAGCTTGTTCTGGAATTGTAACTCCATTCGAAGCACATTGTAGGCTGGGTCATCCTTCTCTCCCGTTGTTAAAGATACTTTGTCCACAATTTCAGAGTTTGTCTTTATTAGATTGTGAGTCTTGTCAGTTTGCTAAACATCACCGTGTTAATCTGAGTCCTAGAGTCAATAAACGAGCGGATGCTCCTTTTGCATTAGTTCATTCAAATGTCTGGGGACCTAGTCCAGTCATTTCTAAAACTGGATTCAAGTATTTTGTTACTTTTATCGATGACCATTCTCATATGACTTGGTTATATTTGATGAAAAATCGGTCAGAGTTGTTTTCTCATTTTTGTGCTTTTTGTGCTGAGGTTAAGACCCAATTTAAGCGTTCTGTACAAATATTGCGAAGTGACAATGCCAAAGAATATTTATTCGCACCTTTTCAATCTTATATGGTGCAAAATGGCATTATTCATCAAACCTCTTGTGTGGATACACCATCCCAAAACGGGGTTGCAGAATGAAAGAATAGACATTTGCTCGAAACTGCAAGAGCCTTATCATTTCAAATGCATGTTCCTAAACATTTTTGGGCTGATGCAGTGTCCACAACTTGCTTTCTAATTAATCGTCTACCTTCATCTGTTCTGAATGGTGGGACTCCTTTTAATACTCTTTTTCCAAATAGACCTTTGTTTCCCATCGAACTTAAAATCTTTGAGTGTACATGTTTTGTCCGTGACTCTCGTCCCCAAGTCACCAAATTAGACCCCAAATCATTGAAATGTATTTTTCTTGGTTATTCCCATGTCCAAAAAGGATATAGATGTTATTGCCCTAATCTCGGCAGGTACATTGTGTCAGTTGATGTTACTTTTCTTGAAAATACACCTTTTACCATCCCCATCTCATTCATGTCAGGAGGATGATGATTTGTTAATCTATACTATCACATCCTCAAGTTCTTTCCCTGCTAAACCTCCAATTACTCAAATATATTCTCGACGACAAAAGTCTCCTGATGCATGCCCTGAACCAGTTCCTTCGTTACTAGATCCTGTCTCAAGTGATGATCTTCCTATTGCTCTTCGCAAAGGTAAGCGACAATGCACTTATCCTGTGTCTTCGTGTGTATCTTATAATCATTTACTCACCTCTTCTTGTTCCTTTATTACATCTATTGATTCTATCTCCCTTCCTAAAACTGTTCATGAAGCCCTATCCCATCCCGGATGGCGCAATGCTATGATAGAGGAGATGAATGCTCTAGATGGTAATGATACTTGGAACTTAGTAAATTTACCTGCAGGGAAGAAGGCCATTGGGAGAAGTGGGTTTTTGCAATTAAATTCAATTCTGATGGGTCGGTTGCTCGGTTGAAATCTCGCCTTGTTGCCAAAGGCTATGCCCAAATCTACAGAGAGGATTATTTTAACACTTTTTCCCCTGTTGCTAAGTTAACATCTGTCAGGTTATTCATTTCTATGGCAGCCACTCATAATTGGCCTTTGCATCAACTAGATATCAAGAATGCCTTTCTTCATGGAGACCTCCAAGAGGAAGTTTATATGGAGCAACCACCAGGGTTTGTTGCTTAGGAGGAGTCTGGGAAGGTTTGTCATCTTCGGAAGTCCTTGTATGGACTGAAACAAAGTCCTCGTGCTTGGTTTGGAAAATTTAGTCTAGCAGTTGAAAGATTTGGGATGCAGAAAAGCAAATCTGATCATTCTGTTTTCTACAAACAGTCTGAAACTGGGTATTATTTTGTTGGTAGTATATGTGGATGATATTGTTATCACTGGGAATGATGCTACAGGTATTTTATCTCTTAAAACTTTTCTCCATAGTCAATTTCAAACAAAGGATTTGGGACTGTTAAAGTATTTTTTGGGTATTGAGGTAGCAAAGAGTAGGAAGGGGATATTCCTGTCCCAAAGAAAATATGTTCTTGACTTACTATCTGAAACAGGAAAATTGGGGGCTAAACCAGCTAGTACCCCAATGATTCCTAACTTGCAGCTCACAAAAGGTGAATTGTTAGAAGATCCTGGGAGGTATAGAAGATTGGTTAGAAAGTTGAATTATCTTACAGTGACTCGTCCAGATATCGTGCATTCAGTTAGTATTGTTAGTCAATATGTGTCTAATCCTACTGTTAATCATTGGGCAGCTGTAGAATAAATTTTGTGTTATTTAAAAGGAGCTCCTGGACATGGTATTCTGTATAAAAATCATGGTCATACTAGGATTGAGTGTTTTTCAGATGCTGATTAGACAGGATCCAGGGCAGATCGAAGATCCACAACTGGATTTTGTGTCTTTGTTGGAGGAAACCTGGTCTCATGGAAGAGTAAGAAGCAGAATGTTGTCTCGCGATCGAGTGTAGAGTCAGAATATAAAGCTATGGCACAATCGATGTGTGAAATCATGTGGATAAATTAACTTCTAACTGAAGTAGGTCTCAAAACCTCAATGCTTGCAAAATTGTGGTGTGATAACCAAGCGGCTCTTCATATTGCATCCAATCCCGTATTTCATGAGCGAACAAAACACATCGAAATAGATTGTCATTTTGTTCGTGAGAAAATACAGCAGGGCTTGATTTCTACAGGATTTGTAAGGACTGGAGAACAATTGGGAGATCTCTTTACGAAGGCTCTACATGGGGTTCGAGTTGATTACCTTTGTAACAAACTGGGCATGAGCAACATCTATGCTCCAGCTTGAGGGGAAGTGTTGAAGATATATTATGGAAAGATTTGATATTATAAATATTAGGAAAGATATGATTATAGTATCATGTATTAATTAGGTATCATATGATTATAGTATCATATAATAATTAGGTAGTAGATTGATTTAGATTAGCATGAATTTAGGATCTAAATTAGATTACACTTGTGTGTATATATATATATATGTATAGTATGTAGTCCAAATATATGAAGAAGAGTATTTCTCTCCTTTTTTCTTAGTTTTCATCACAAAAGTGACAAGATGAGGGGGCTTACATAAAATGATGAGGAGGTTTACATGAAGTGACCTCCTATGTTGATGCTCAGGGGGAGGATTCCAAGCTGGTGAGTTGACTAAAGCAGTCTCCCAGAGCTTGCTTTATTCATTTTATCAGCAATTCTGCATAAGTTTGGGCTCAAGAGATGCTGAGTGAACCACTCAGTATGTTTCCAACAAGTTCCAGACAAAGTTGAATAGTTGTTTTAGTAGATCATAGGATAACCACAGGTGATAATTATAAGATAATTCAACATTAAACTCTCTCTTTAGGCATTGTTAACAAACTAGGTATGTAAGACAAGTTGGAAAGCTCAATTATCACTCTATGAGTAGACTAGATATCTCCTTTCCAGTGGGATGTAGTTCCATGTACTGATAGCTAGGTATAGTTATGTTGTATCGGAGCCATACTTATACACAAATCAAATGGTATGCAGATTGGGCTGTTCCTCAAGATCAAAAGTCAACTGCAGAGTATTAAGTTTGTATTAAATGGTACACAAAGGTTGTTTCAAATTCGAGTGCAATATCCTAGAACCTGTGAGACATTGACTTTAATTGTCATTTTTTTCCAAAAGAAGTTGTTAGAAATGGTGACTAAATTTTCTCATGCAAGATCAGTATGTCCATGCGGCTAATTTTTGTTTATGAAGTGTTGAGGGTTCACATGTGGCAATATACCACAAGTAGTTATAGTGATTAAAGGATGCAGATTTTAGGTCATTCAAAAAATCAAGCAGGAATGTAGACTAATGCAAAGACGATTCTTAGTGCTTTCACTAGAGGGCGAAGCATTAAAAAGGGCTCAGCAATATCAATAACTAAATTTTCTAGAGTAAACTGCTGCAACAAGTAGGAGAGAGCTAAGAATTATATTGAAAAATAATTATCAGCTCTGCGATGTGATGGCAAAATAGTGTTCCAAATAAAGACACGTCTCAAAATGATCAACAATATGGATGACAGAAAATCTAATTGGAATTCAACGTATATACTGGAGACTTACCGGTAGCCAAAAACAACAAATTGCCCCAATTAATGCAAAGAGCGATATGCAAAGGCACGGCAGGAAGTATGGAAATCTGAAAAATAATATTTGGAGCGTTATGGATAAGAAAGTATTAGCCCAAAAACATTATGAAAATATTAATACACAACCAGAGCATTGTTTACCTGCCAAAGATAGAATTTGGAGAAAATGTGGCAGGATATTTTTCTGCGGGCTTGGCACATGAAATAAAAATTAGAACACATTAATGACACTGAAAAGATGTGGTGCAAAATAAACCAGTCTCTACTTATACATGCTTCACAAGTTCAAGAATTTGAAAGTCTTTTGCACATATAGAATGTGGAAGCTCTAGTTGTAGGCATTTAGCTCATTATGCGTGAATGTTCACTAAACTAAGTCCAATCTTGTACTGTAGTTACTTATGTCAAAGTAAATCCCAACCCGGTTTTCATACAGTACTGCTCTACAAATCAAGAAACGAGAATAAAAGCAAGAATCTTTTCTTGATGAAAGAAATTCAAAGAATAAAAAATCAGTGGTAGCAAAACTTGATACTTTAGCAATGGGGATTTGGTCAATACGTGTCTCCAAATCTTCAGTAGTATTTGAGTCAAGGCTGCTTCCAATAGTTAATATGCATATGATAAGGGATAAATTAGCAGCAGAAAAGTAAATGGGGGTTCATAAACAACAAATTAGAGTACCTGTGCAAGAAAACCTCCCAAAGCTGGGCCAGTGATCAAACCTATGGCCCACGATGCACTGATCTGCAAAATATATATATATATATATATATATATATATATATATTGTCAGTATTTTAGCATATTCTAGTTTAAACATGAAGGCTAGACCATTGGTGTGGCTCAATCGAACATCCCAGTATGGTTCAAAGATACAGTTGGGCAGGTCAAGACTCACCCTGTCTGAAGTTCCAGCCTTTCAGTCCAAAGTCATCGTTTAATTGCTATTTTGCTTCCAGTTTATTGTATTTGACTTTCAAATAGTGCATTTTTTAGTTCTACATATGTTGTTTTGACAAAGTTATATTACTCGATAGATAACTATCTTGTCAATGATAGCTCACACCATAATTATGTTAGTAAACTGACATATCGCATAATACAAATTTTGCTAGTTAAGTAGCTAGTTATAAATCTGAAGTATACAGTGATCCGAGGTGCTTACAGAGGAGAGTGCCACAGCTTGATACTTGTGATGGAAAATCTCACTTGCATATGCCTGGAAATTGCAGCATCTCAGTCATTGCTGTCTTTAGATTTTATGTAAATGCAAATGCAGGGAACAGTAGAAGAAAGACAGTTGCATCCATATAAACTTAGGATAACGGCTTCATTGTTCAGCTGTGAACTTCCAAGAGTAAAGGACCCCGTGAATTTTGTAATACCTTCATTGGTCCGAGTAAACCGTTCAATGCACCAAGCAGAAACCTTGTACCAATTGCCATCCAGAAGTTCAAACTAAGACCGAATAGAGTATTGAAAACAAATCTGAAACCAAGATTTACCAAGGCTTATTGAACTATTCACAGTTAGAATAGAAAACTTAATTTGAAACCGATTAAGTGGACATACACAGCGATAACCCCTGTGAATATGACAGGTTTTCGACCATATCGATCAGCCACTACTCCCCAAAATATGGAAGTCAGAGTTCTTCCAAGCATATATGAGGCACCTTCATGATTATAGGCAACGTATGACTATTTATCAAGGACAAGTATGCAATACTTGGTGGAAAAATATCACTGAAGTAGAGGGAAATAAACTCACCAACATAGCCTGCATAAAAATTGATATCTTCCTCCCTCTTTGCAATATGGAAATCTCTTATCTGCAAGTTACATTGTAAAATCAAAGACTGAAACATCTGTAACTGAAATCTCTTTTCAAGAGTAAAAATACAGATGCATCCATGACATTAGGGAAAATAAGAAGTAGAAGAAATTTCTTCATGAAAGATAAATGCATGAGCCGTAGAATCAGTAAGGGATTAATTTCTAACAGTCAAAAGCCTATATTAAACAAGTTCCATATCCAATAATCTGTGGGATTCATATATAAAATCAATTACAAAGTAATGTCATGTAATCCCATTTTTGTCTGAATTGCCAGAGTTCCATGTTTTTATAGCAAAATCAATGCTAAAGGGACACAAAAGTGAGTGCAGACTCCCAGTGTCTAACAACATGGTATCTGTTTCCAAGTAAACATTATAATTTGGTTCAGATTCGATAATTCCTTCCATAGACTGCAAAATTTGTGGAAAAGTAAAAAATGCAAAGCATTGCCAACATATGTGTCTTTTAACACTACAATGACTGGCCAATTTCTTACAGGTCAAGTTTTAAAATGAAATTTCAGTAAAGCAGATCTGCCATTTGGTAAGGGAAAAGAAGGTAGATGCAAATAGTTTTTCAAGTCTAGTTATCTCCAGATCATGTTTTTGTAGTAAAGGCCACCAGCCTGAAACCACTAGCTTCTTGTAGGTCTATTAGAATTCTAAAAGAATAAGCTTATTTTATAGGTCAGGATATCTAAAGGAGAAAATGAATTTATTTCTCCAGAGGCAGAAATAGTAAAATATCGGTATTTCAACACTGAAAGTTTGAAAGACTAACAAGATATCTGACATGAAACAGTAAGGAATCCCATGCCAAATCCTTATAAGAAGTAAATCAAAAGACTCTCAAACTAAGCTACTCAGGACAATTAAATAGAAGGGCATTTACAGAAATTGAACAGAAGTTCAGTGCAACCAAATTTGGCTAAAATATACTTACCATAAAATAAAGAAATGGATAAAGAGATGCAATTGGTAGTGCTGAGGAAGCAACCAAAGACAGAGAGAAAAAGATGTCAGAGCACGACCTTGCAATAAAACTGAAATTGTCAATAAAACAATAACCAATCCTCATGTAAGTGCTAAAAACATTTGTAAATAACTACGAAGCTATACACATAAAGGTTTTGTAAAAATGCCAAACATTTAACTTGAAAAAGGAAAACTAAGCAATAAGAGCCAATAATATAGAGATATCCAGAGGTATTTGTTTGTGTCACAAATCCCAGATGAACCATTTACTCATCTAGGATAAAAAATATGTCCCCAAACGGGAGTAAGTAAAGAATATTGTTGCAACCAAGAAAAGACATGATGTACACACAAACTATTTGCTGTAAACTATTATGTCTCATTTCCTCTGTTCAAATTCAATCTCTTATAAAATTTGGTGTGACCAAATACAGTAGTCATAAACCAGAGTCTGAACTTTAAATAAATATTTCGTTTAAATACTGAATGCATGAAAATTGGCAGTAGCAACACATCTTTCTCTGTTCCTCCAATTTGAATAAACTAATGTGGTGAACTCACATGGTTTAAATTTCTCTTCAATCTCATATAGAGTTCAACCTCTTGATATTTGTGCTTAGTCAAACCAAGTCACTTGACTTGATAGTTCAGTTCTATCATCTAATCTCAGTTTCTGCTTCCATGTGAGGTAGCGAACCACATTTTGCTTGTTCATATGTTCAGGCAAAAACATGCCAGCTGTTCATCTTTTATATCTTTTTTGTTGGATCTTTTAAAAAATAACCCATAACGTACAAAGAAAAGTTATTGCAACGTAACTGAATTAAATGAAAGTGGTTCCCACTTCATACCTAAGGTAATAAGAAACCATTACAGGATAAAATAGAGAAAATAACCCGCTTCTGTCTAACACTCCCATGGCAGAACTAATATCATCCAAACCAAACTCTATGAAGAAGAAGATCTCTTAATTTCAGGCAGAAGTTATTCCTAAAAGTGTAGATTTCCTTCAGAATCCACATGAATCTGCAATGGGAATCAATTTCTCGACACTTGTATTGAATTGAGACGTTCTTATTAGCATTCTTAGCTGTCCAACAGCACAACCTAAGAACAAATGTTTACTACCATGCAGAATTCAGAATCTCCATCTGGTCAATTAAAATACTAGTCCACTCTTCTGTTTTACCCACTACAGAGAAATGTCACCAGATCAATACAAATTTGGTATATGCCTACCTGAAAAATTCAGATATGCATGGTCCCACAAAGCACAAAGAGAACCGTATGAAAACAATGCTTCCTTTCTCTTGAAAGGGTCAATGTCATTCATTGGCTGTAATAATCACTCACATTCATCCTGCCCCGGCGATATTTTTGTTCAGTCAATACCATTGACTGCCTTTAATTCAGCGGGCCAAATTGAAAGGATCAAATATTATGTCTTTCCAGCCATTGTCTATAAGATTCATCTGCTAGTTATTAAAAATCTCTAAAGATCCTTGAATGAAAAAATTAAGGCCCTTAGGACCTTTTTCTTGACATTTTATAGCCAGTTAATAGAAAAGCATGAGTTAATAGGAAACATACCAGTTAATATAAAGCACGAGTCATCCAATATGCCACAGAGATGTTTCAAAAGAACAGCAGAATTTTAAATAATAACAAGCTTTCTCTCTTCTACAATTTCAGGATGTTCTACGGAAGCTTGCTCAAAGTAAGTGATAGTAAAGATAGAGTTTTCGTTTCCGTTTCTTTTCTGCGATAACAAGAATTCAGGGAAACTAAACACACATCTTCTAGACTATATTATTGCAGCCAGAGAAGGGAGAAATCAAAATATTAAACCACTTGAGGGTCAATACGAGAGATGAAGGAATTATCTTTGATTAAAACTCTCAGATTCATGAGTTGAAATTGCTTTCTCTAGTTCTATTTCTCCACTTCTCGAACTCGTGAACCAAAATTAAATCCTAAATGCAACAGGGCAGATCAGATCACTAGTCTCACCCTGAACAATTTTCATATATTTGCTCCCGCTCCCAATATCCAATAAGACTAGCTGGCCAACTACCAGACCAACAAACCAAAACCAAAACCAAACTCCAGTAATCACATGTGCTTAGTTCACATTCAATCCAGCAAGAGAAGAGCAAAATTTAAAGAAACTTCAGTTACCTGCAGATAGCACAATGGTCCCCATGGTTAAAAGCTTCTTGATGGGCACACCTTCCTGCCTCTCCTTCATCTCATCCACCACACAACCAGGGCAGTTCTCATGGTACTGTTTCTTCAGCAGTGTTTCTTGGAGCCCATTGTTTGCCATTTTCTTACCAAATTCTCAGCACCACCGCCACTACCACAGCGCCTGTCTGTAATCAAACAAATGAAATAACTAGACGCAAATATAGGAACCAATAAAGGGCTTAGCCATGGATGGTCTGTGGATCAAAATTATTTATCAGAACTCTCATTTTCAAGGCAGTCATTCTCATGTTGTCTGTCAAGTGAAAAAACGTGGAACTCGACAAAGGAAGTGTCTGGTATAGTTTTAAGTCTGTATAGATTCAACTTGGGATAAATAGCGAATTTCATCCCTAAATTTTTTATTAGTGCCAATTTAGTCCCTAACTTTTAGTTCTGACTAATTTGATATTTGAACTTATTTCGTAATTTCAATTAAGGACCTCCATAATGGCATCACTACCTAAAACTGATCTAACTCCTAATTGACTAATTAAACAAGGGTATTATCACGAGACTATAATAAAACAAATAAATTTTATAAAAAACCACTGAATAAAACTTTTAAATTGTGTAAAAAATCACCGAGTAAAACTTTTTTAAAGTTTAATATTGTGATTTTTTACACAATTTACTTGATTTATTATAACCCCATAAGTGATGTTCCTAAAATATCTTTGTTTAGTTTGTCAATTAAAAGTCAGATTATTTTATAGGTGATGAAGCCATCACGGAAGTCTTTAATTGAAACTGCAAAATAAGTTCACATATCAAATTAGTTAGAAATAAAAATTAGGAACTAAATCAATAATAGTAAAAAGTTTAGGAACTATTTTCCCTTCAACTTGTGAAGAATTAGATAAATTCTGCTAATGGACAAGATAGTGGTGACATTTGTACCACTGTGATTAGATGCATGTGCAACTTTCCAAGTAGTTTGAATTGGGATTTGTTTTGTTTTCAATTATGTCTATATGTACACTTGGACATTATTTGTAACGTCGCGGGGATTATGATAACATACCAATAGTCAGGATTAGGATTGGATTGGGACCATGATAGGATTGCAGTAGTCAACATAAAGATCAGGACAACCAATGTACAGAACACTGCCGGCCACCCATAATTCAATATACAAAAATCTTACTTACCGCTCCATTTTTAATCTTCCTTGTAAAGTTATTGCTGTAAAACAACATATATAGTCGGTCGGTCGCAGTCGGGTCGCTGACTCGGACACAGCCTAGCAACTCGAAATGGGTTAGGATACCTGATCCGAATCCAAAAAATTCAAATTAATAGGTTGGCAGGTCAATCTGAATGACCTGAAACATCATTTCTAACTTCACACAAGGCTAATTACATAATCAAATAATAAAATTTCGATAAAACAATTTCAAACCAGATCTAAAATAAATTAAAACACTACAAAAGTGTTTTATCCCAAATTATAGCTAAAATAAATTAAAATATAATAAAAATAGAAAATAATGTAATATATCATTTATCCAAACTTAATAATTTGAACTTCACACAAATTAAACAAATTCATTTAGGATTAAGTGATTAATACCTTTGGGGAAAAAAGAATAACTTAGAAAATAATGTAATATATCATTTATCCACACTTAATACTAAGGCCTTGTTTGGCAGCCAAGATTTTTGCCAAGTTTATCTGGTACAAGTTTTTAAAAACTTTAGTTGCAGTAACCTCAAAAAACTTTTCAAAGTTTTTAAAATATACAATTCAAAATATTTAAAAAAAAACACACACTTCAAAAAATTTTTGAAAATTTCTACAGTAATCTACAGTAAAATTTTAGATAAATATTCAAAAAACTTACTTGCCAAACGAGGCCTTTAGTTTAGTTAGATAAAAAAGAATAACTTCATTCAGGTCACCTACTTATGAATAAGATAGGTTATAACAAAATATATTAAATAAGAGTATTTTAAAGAAGATACAAGTTAACTAAATTTTCAATTAAAAAGTAAATTTTAATTTGATACAGATAAATAAGAAAAATAAAACTATCAAAGTGGAATAAACGTAGTAATATAATCACACGCAGATGTATCAGGGCAAAATAGAACAAAAATTACAATTTAGCTTGGACTGCCAATTGTGTGCTTTGAATCAATCATTTTTCCTACAATTATTCAATTGTATATTTTTCATACAATAATTCAATCATCTGTGTAATCATGGCTGGGAGGGCAGAACTTAGGGCCAAAATGAGGTTCATCTCTGGTAGACAACTTCTCCTATTGACGGGAAAATGAACAAAAGCTTGACAAATGACAAGTCAACACGTCACGTTGCATTGGAGAACAATTAAGGGATAATTTCAGAAACCTCCTCTGAGGTTTCTGACAGTTTCACTCCCCTCCCCTGTGGTTTCAGAAATTCCACAAACCTCCCCTAAAACTTGATAGGCAATGCCAAAATAGACCCAATTTAAAAATACAAACAATAAAAAATTAGTATCTGGAGAGAGAAACAAGTGTCTACCACAAATGCCCTCATTATCTTGGGTTAGAGAGCTAATCTGATGTGAAGAATTGGAAGGAAATTTAAGAAGAATGAAACTTGAGGGGGTGTAAGTGAGACCAATCAACAGACAAGCACACAACGTCAGGGGAGGTTTTAGTGGAGGGTTCTTACTTCTGGTTATTAGATTAGTGGAGCAATGCTCTTTCCAAAGTGTTCATAGTGTACAAAACAAGATTTAGAGCAGTTCATTCATGTAGAAAGCTATGATGAACATTGAGTGTCAGGAATTAAAACAACTGAGCAGAAAATCTCTCTTGTTTTCTTTACTTCAGCCATTCAGCAATGCTGTCAATCCACTGGTCACTGAAGCCTTAAGAGTAGGAGAAACTGAATCACTTCCCGGAAATACATCAAAAAGAGCTGATATCACATTTGTTGACTCAGGAGTTGCATCAACACCAGAAGGCAACCCATCACTCGATACAGAAACCTACAGATTTTTTAAGAGAGTCAAGCTGATATGTTTACAAGAAAAAAAATAGCACAGTAGAAGCTTAAGACTAAGAAGAAAAGAGGAAACACATCTTTAGCAAAAAGCCATCAGCATATAAAGAAATGCAGGAAAATTGAATGTTACTACATGCAACTTACAAGCATTTTGGCAGAGTCCGGCCAAGTCAAGAAGATAATGGTACCCTTATTAAGAGGCCTTCCTTGAAACAGAGTGTCGCGCCCCATTTTTTTTGATAAATAAATAAATGGTTTAAAAATGTATTTTTTGATTCAATTTGTGATTGGAAAATGAATTGTGATTTAAAAGAAAAATGGGTCTAAATAGGGGTTTTGAGAATGCGACGATTTGACCCAAAATTATAGTTTAAAAGGGATTTTTTTAAATAAAAAATCGGAGTCGCCACTTGGTAATGAGTTAAGGTGTACCAAGTCAGCTAAAATGAATTTTTAAAGGAAAAATAGGAAAAAGTAGTAAGAAACCCTTTCTAAACGACTCCTAGTCCACGTAAACCAAAGAAAAAGGTTCGGGAGTCACATTTGACAAAGGGGAAGACAAGGATAAAATCCAAGGCACCCCTTTGACCTAGCCAAGGCTAGTTGCATGATTTAATCAAAAATTTTCTTGTTTTAACCAAAGAATTTATTACATTTGGATGCACTACATGAATGCAAACCCTAGACCTAGGGATATTGGGGGAAATTTCTCTTCAAAGGTTGAGTGGTGCCAATCACATTAATTGTGAAGCGCAATAACGATCCTTTGAAGAAGTCACGAATAATGCGAGTGGGATGCAAATGAATGGGATGCATGTATGCAATGTGAGGACATGAGTTTGAAAAAGTAAGTAATAAAAAAAACAATAAATATGTAAATGAAAATGTGCACGTGAGTGGGCAAGATATGGTATGTGAAATGATAATATGAAGTGCATGTGTGCAAGTGATGATAAAAGTGTTCGTGTGTAAGTGAAGAAACATAAAGGTGCACGTGTGCAAAATGGGAGGAAAAATGAAAGTGTGATGAGGGTATAAAATGGTAGAGTGGATTTAAAAATGCATGAGCCTAGGGAATTCATGCATATTGGGTACGGGGAGACCTAAATCGTGACTCAATTTGCCCTTTTATAGAGGGAATACAAGCGTGCTAAGCCTTAGAAAAAGCCACACTCGTCTATATCCCATATTTAAGGGGACTCTCAAGCAAATGAACCCTATAACTAGCATGAAATGCAAAAATCCTAAAATGGAGGGAAAAGGGGTTCGAGGGGCATGTAAAATGATAAAACTAAAAAGAATGCATGACATGTAATGAACATGCAAACATGTACTAACGAGGGGAAATCCTTAAGGGTCTAGCGTTGGACTAGCCCATTCTATGAATTCCGACTAGCGTTGGACTAGTGGAAACGTACATTCATCCATCACATTCATTCAGGCTATGGAAAGCGAGTAGACGTGCCAAACACTTATAAACACATAGCACATAACATTTAGCATGCTCGACTAGATGTAAGACCCTAACAAAGCAAATTAACACGTAGTAACTAAGCATGCAAGACACATAAGACAATTAAAGCCCTAACTATTACATTTGCTAGCTAGGCACATGACTTCGATAGGTCTTCATCGAATGCTCCTCCAAGCCCTATCTATTACATTAGGGAGACCCTACTACAATCTAAAAGGGGGAAAAGGAATAAAATAATTAAATCCCTAACTATTACAAGCCAAGAGGTGTACACATACCCCATAATGAATAACTTAAATAAAAAGCAAAAGTAAATGAAATAAATGCAAGGAATTAAGGAAAGGTAAGGAAAGCGAAGTAGACATGCATATTCACATAACACGTAGGAGCACGTAGGGTCAAATGAAGTGCAAATAAGGGATAGAGTGTACCTCCCTTGAATCGATGCTCTAGCAAGGCGAAACTACTTGAACCCTTTTCAAAGCAGATTGACCATGGAAGCCTTCCAATAAGTCGCACTGATTCCAGAAATGAAGTCGCAAGCTTCGTCGCTGGTGCTCCAAGATTGATGAAGGCGCCAGTTTGTGGCCAGATTTGATGAGCCTTCAGTGGTGTTTCCCTCCAGATGTCTGAACAGAAATCGCTCCCATCACCTTGTAGATTGAACAGAAATTGATGGCTTCACGAATAAAGCTGGGTCGGGGAAGAAAATCTTTGCGAAGGCAGGCTGAAAGATCAGCTTTGTTGCGGGTTTCGCAGAGGAATTCCTTGCGTTTTTCCTTTTTCTGGTTTTCTTGCCGAAGCTTTCCTTTCTGGTTCAGATCTCCTTTCTCCTCTCCAACTTTCTCTCTATCTCCTGTTTTTGTTCTCTTCTCTTTCCTTCCCTGCCCAAAGCTCTTTTCTTTCTCCTCTGCCGAAGCTCCAAGCTCTCTCCTTTTTGAAGTTTTTTCTTTTCCCACGACCTTTCTTGCTTCCTCTTACCCAGCCCTGCTAGCTCTCCCTTTCTCTCTCACATGAAACCTAGCCACCAAAACTCTCCTCGCCATTACAGACTCCCCAACAGATTCTCTCCTCTCGGTCGCTCAGTTTTTCTTTCCGCTGTTCTCTCAAACTCCCTCCCGCGGCTGATGCTTTCTTTTTCCTTTTATATCAACTCCCCAATCTCCTAAACCCTCACCCCAATGGTGAGGATGAAGGGCTTGCCCTTGCCCTCGCATCCAGCCCTCCGTGGCTGTCCTTGTAAGCTGCGGCAAATACGCAGCTTCATGCCGCGTTTCCTCTTTTTTTTTTTTTCAACTAATTAATTAATTAAACAAAATTGATAATAATAATAACAATAATAATAATAACAAAAACAATAAATAAACTAGAAACAACAAAATGCAACTTTCCATTTTTCCTTTTTTTTTATTTTTCTCATTTTTCACTTTTTTTTTCAAAATAACTTAATAAAATAAAATGCCAAAAGGTTGAATTTAAAAGAAATAAAAAACATTGAATTTAAAACAAAAACAACTAAAGTATATTTTTGAATGGTTTTTCCTTTTCCTTTTTGAGAAATTCTATGCTAAACTTAAAAAAGAGCAAAACTAAAAACTAAAATTAAAACTAACACTAAAAAATGAATAAAACCAAAATGACAAATAAAAATAAATAGCAAATGAACTAGACAAACTAAAAAAACAAAAATGAACAAAACTAAAATGAAATAACAACTAAAAGTGCGAAACAAACAATAATGAACTAAAATGCAAACAATCTGAAACAAAATTCATGAATTAGATGCAACATACAAAATTATTTAAAATTTGGTGTCTACACAGAGTACTAAATGTAGAAAGAGCAGAGGTATCAACTGGAGTAGGCGATTTAATTCTTGGAGAGATGGCTTCATCTAAGGCATCCCAAAACGTTTTACCATCCATATCTCTCACCAGAACAATTTGCAGAGATTTTTCCAAAGGAGCTGCAGTTTCCAATCAATATTAGCTTCTTAATTTACTTTTCCCCCTCCTCTCTTTCCTTGTTCAATCAGGTTTGATAAATGCAAACAGTTTTATCCTAGTGAAATTGACTGATTCACATATAGCCCAGCAGCATACACCTTGACACCAATGATTGCAAAAACTCTCTCCCTGTATCCTGACATTATTGCAATAAATTTAATATTTGCAGAAGATAATTTTTTCAATCAGCAGCTACAATCCCAAATTGAATGGAATCATTTCAAAGTTCAAGCAGCAAGCTCCTTAATTTGCACTAAAAGGATGTTTGAGAAACTGACCAGTTCCAGTTACAGTTTTGACTTTTTTTGGTCCAAACTAAAAACTTGATTACAATTGTAGTCGTTACCCATGGCATTCAATCAACACCATTCCAATGAGTTCGGCCGGAAGCCACCCTCCAGATAACATACAGAGCCTACAATTCTATACAAAGCCCAAGGACCAATAGAACAGAAGTGACACAATGAACACATTCAGCTCGAAATTGCTATTCCAACTCCAACCACTAAGTACGCCAAGAGTTAAAGTTCTCCTATCCACTCGTAATGTCAACTTCAAATACATTTAAATTGTAATACATCAACAGCAGCACACTTTCGCAACTACTGCTACCTCAAAGTTGATCCATTATCTTAGCTAGCCCTAATTGGGCTTTGATCAAAATGCATAAGCAACAACGATACTAAGCATGCCTGATAATTCGAAGTAATTCAATTTTTGAATAAGGGAAAAAATGGAAAATTACCTGAAAAACAGGGATGCTGAGGGGCTCAATGCAGATAGGGCAATCCAATACATCCGGGTCAGTAAGGGTAACAGAAATGGGCCCATCTCTATTGCCGTCACCGTTTACCTCAGGCTGCGGCTGCAGAATCCGATCGTCTTCCTCCTGATCATCGTCGTCGTCTTCGTCATCGTCTTCTTCTTCCTGGTCTTCGTACTCAGACCCTTCTTCCTCGGCTTCAATTAATGTTTGGAGGGGGTCCAGTTCCAGTTAATGTTTGGGAGTCCAGTAAGTTTCTTGCTTCTATATGCACAGATTTTTTTCAAGCTGTTATGTCAATCAGATCAAGATCATGGCGCCTAAGTTTGGCTCCATTTCACTACACTCCCTTTTCTATTTTGGTTGTTAGGACTCTAATTTATGGTTAATTACATTAATTATGTTTATAACTAACTTAACTAATAGCTTTCAGATAATCACGAAATATTAGCAAAATTGTAAGGGTCTTTAAGTCTTTTTGGCACCAATGATGTAAGAAATGGGACCTCACCATCTGACAAGGGAGGTTTGTGAAATTTCAGAAACCACAGGGGAGGGGAGTGAAACTGTCAGAAACCTCAGGGGAGGTTTCTGAAATTATCCCAACAATTAATTGGGGAGCGACAAGGCACCGGCTAGTAACCGACTAACCAAGAGGGAGATATTCAAATCTAAAAGTCACGTCACAGTGAGAAAAGCTGACAGCGGTTATTATCTGTGAACAGATGTCAAGATTGAGGGAGGAATAAAAAAAGGAAGCGGCCAGGGAGGTTGGTGTAAATTTTTGAACAATGCATTATTTTTTTAAATGTTTCATAATTTTATGTAAATTGTTTATACATTTTATAATATGTGATATTTTATTACTATTCATATGAATCCCATATATATTAATTGTATCTCTATTATTAACTTTTATAAATAATTTAAATAAAATTATGTCTTATTTAAAAAATGTTATATCATTTACGACGGTTGTTACCGATAACTATTCGTAATTTTAATCAAAGAGACTGAGAAATCATTTTGACAGTTAAAGAAGTCCAATTAGATTAGGCCCTCCTGTTGTTGTATCCCCAATTCCCTTCTGTTGTATCCCCTATCTCAGATATGCCCAAATAAACGCGAATCCTATCCAAAAGCTATTTAAAGTTTTATTTTTTTGGGTTAATGAAATTTTACCCTTTTGAATGTAGGGGGTAATGACATTTTACCCCCTTCAATGAAAATAATGTGTTTGGATTAGGAAGATTTGAAATAAAAAAATTTACTTCACAAATTTCAATCACCTTTTTATCTCATATATATTATATCACAAAAAGTGCTACAGTAATTATCTCGAATAAATCATCCAAATAAACTCCTATCCAAAATTGTGACAAGTATTCCTTTTGAAAAAAGCAGGAAAATGAACTGCTTAAATATGTTAACAGTTTTACCCTTGTGTTTTTAATCAATTGCAATAATATATAAAGGACATTTATTGAGAAATAGAAGTCATATTTAGCATCAGAGGCTTTCTTTAAAAAAAAACACATATTTAGAGGTTTCACTTCGAAAAAAATTGAAAAAAGGGCCAATCCTATGTAGATCGGATACAAACGAAATTTGGAAAAACCCAATTGATATCCAACCTTTAAGGCTTGGTAAAATAGTTTGAGAATGGATATTAAAATTTGATTACCGATTAATTAACGACCAATTTATTGAATTTCATATGTTAATAAATATTACATATATTACATAGGATCAAGCTGATTGAAGATAAAATTACAACAAAATGATAAAATTGTCAACATATTTAAGCAGTCCATTTTTCTACCTTTGCAAGTGGAATACTCGACACAAATACCAAACAGAATATTCTCAAGTAGGTAAAGTGCTTATTATTTTCATTGAGGAGGGCATAGTGTTATTGACCTTTTATTTTTTTTGGTTCTTGAAAACCTTTTACTAAATTCCTTCATTTAAGAAATAATTTGTTTTAAAATTGCAAAGAGATCGAGTGTGCCCTCAACGCTTAGTATATACAATACATGAATCTTGAGTTTAGGCAGGCACGGATTTAAGGGGGGGCTGGTGGGGGCTTAAGCCCCCCCCAAGCCGCCGGAAAACCCCCTATATATAGGTTCAAGATTCAAGAATTTTTTTTTTTATATGTCCTGAGACCAAGAAAACCATCGTAAATAACACAGGGGCCCCTTGGGCGTTTGGGCTCCTTGCCAACGGCCCAGTTAGGAGACTTACTAAATTGGGCAAACTATACTAATACCCGCTGAACGTTTTGAAAAAATTTCTTATTTTGTTCACTTGATTTTTTTTTTTTACCCAATTCGATTTGATCATTTAGCCTAGCTTAGATGCCTCATCTTTCCCATTCGTCTAATGTCTGCCTTTATCTCACTGATTAAAAGGTCCTAGATTTAATACGGTATCTTACCCAGAGACATTTTCATCTATTATCTTCATCCGGTTAAGCCATTTACATATAGAAATGTGTTAAATTTTGTATTATTTAATTAATAGTTATTAGATTTTAAGGAAATAAAAAAGAATTAAAATGTGATGTTATGAAGGAGAAAAAAATAATATGATAAAAAGTGAAACAGAAAGTAGCACAAAAGATCCGTCGTGCGTATCAATGAAATTGAATAAAATGGGCAAAATAAGGTATTTACTATTATTGCATAACCTTTTTGAGCACCCCCAACAAAATAGGAATAAAAATAAAAAAGATTAGTACATACTGACTGATTATGCAGGTGATGATGCATATCATTATCATGTAATTTAATACTAAATGATTTTTCTTATGACCACCTTAACTTGATCGGGCAATGTATGGATGTGCTAGCAAGGGAACATATGGCTTTATTGTCAAGACTGATTTGCGCAACAAAATGGGAGACGAGTGGATGAATGACTGTCTGGTTGTATACATCGAGAAGGATATTTTTGCAACAATTGAAAATGAGCAAATATTGCAGCGTTTTCAACGGATGAAGACTCGCAGAATGCAATTGCCTCCTCTTCGTTATTCGAGTGCAACAACTACCAATACTTCAAGTGTTAATCAATAACAAATTTTTGGGTATGTATAATTATATGTTTTTATTATTTTTATAATTATTGATTCTAAATTTTACTTATTAAATATATTTATTTCGTCACAAAAAAAAATTTTAATACACTTCAGCCCCCCCAAAAATAAATTTCTGGCTCCGTCCCTGAGTTTAGGTGCTAAAATTTGTGTCATTATTTATTATTTCAAATTTACTATTTCAAGATTCATCATGATATGTCGATAGCTTATTTGTCAAACTTTCCACTCCTACGTAATAATTGCTATGGCTACACTAATAAGCTACTAATTAACAAAAACCATCCGTAGTGTCGTTTCTTTATATATACATACATACTAGTACGGGAACTACAAACGATTTAAAATAATTTAAAGTTTAGAATAATGCATGGATTTGGACATTTGAACTTATGTCCCGTACTAGCTAGGGATTAAAACATTTAAATTAAACCAACATAAAACTATTGGATAACATGAATCAAATTTACTAAAAAAATAAAATAATTTAATAATATTAGGATTTGATACATGTTATGGAAACCTTCTAGAATCTCTCAACTAGTAAATAGGTATGTGCGTGTGCGTGTGCGTGTGCGTGAGGATGTATATATATATATATATTTATAGAATAAAATTTTTAATAATCACCAAGAAATTATCTTTTTCTTTAATGTGCACACACAGAATATGTGCCCTTCCTATTAGTCTATAGTCTATAGTCTATAGTCTATGCACACACAGAAATTCTAATACTTTATATTCTTGCCAAACTATTCTTGATAAGTATCCATTATCAATGGGGTGGCAATCGAGTTAGAAACGAATTGGCTGGTCAGGTTGACCCTCAGATACAACAAAAAATTTGTTGACTCAAACACTACCCGCCAACCCAAGACGGGTCAAGATACCTGACCTATATCCAAAAATTTCAGGTTGGTGGGTCAACCCGAATAATCTGAAACATAATTTCAACTTATTAATTTACTATTCTAGTTTCTAGCAGAACCAATTTCACACAAGGCTAATTACATAATCAAATAATAAAATTTTTGATAAAATAATTCCAAAACAGATCTGAAATAAATTAAAACACAATAAAAGTGTTTTATCCTAAACTAGATCTAAAATAAATTAAGATACTATAAAAATAGAAAATAATGTTATATATCATTTATCCAAACTTAATAATTCCAACTTCACACAAGTTAAACAAATTCATTTGGGATTAAGTGGTTAATGACTTTGGGGAAAAAAGAATAACTTAGTTTAGTTGGATAAAATATTTTTATATTTATTAAATTATTTTTAATTTATAAACATGTTATCAACGTAGGTGACTTGAATTCGACCTATTTTTTTTCGAGTTCATTGAGTTCAAACGGAATTTTATCCTAACCTGCGAAACCTCAATCCAAACCCATTAATTTTATATTAGATCCATGTCATGTTTTCAGGTAGTGTCGAAAATTGCCACCCCTCATTATCAATATGTTCTTTTATCAAGTAACATGTATTTCTTATTATTATAATTTTTTTAGCTTATTTAGGAAACTTTAATTTTTATTAACAACTATCAATTGTTGTTATGAATTACTACCAAAATAATTATCTGTTTATAGATTTTATTTTTAGTGAATTTTCTACATAGTTATTGTCAACCTAAAACAAAAATTTTCCTTAAAATGATTTCAACAAATATGCTTATAAAAATTTTTACGAATTCCTTGAGTTGCGCACACATTGGTTTGTGCCTTTAACACTATCTTTCTTTATATCTCTACTAGTTTTTAAGCCCTGACGCCATGCGTCAGGTAGCTGAGACTCATTATTTTGCTGTTATATTTGTGTTTTTTTTTTCTTTGTTAGATATAGTAGTCATGTCACATGTGTGTTTTTCCCTAATTGCACAAATAAACATGACTTTAAAATCAAGTTATCTTACATTCTGAATATAACATTAATCAGTAAGTAATGCCTAAAATTAAGCAAAACTAAAAGGCATGATTGTTTAACATTCTTAATGTAGCATTAATCAGTAAGTAATGCCTAAAATTAGGTAGAACTAAAAGGCATATGGCTATACATGTCTCCTAATCAGGATTTCATATTGGATCTTATTTTTTTTGTTGCAATTCAGATGATTGTTTGATTGATAGATTAAAAGTGTTCAAGAATGGCGGGAGCAACAATGGTTTCTTTGGACAGGACATCATTTATTGAAAATGAGTTTGTACTCTCAATATTGAACAATTTTAACTTGCAAGGGTGAATATGCATATTTTCTTATTTTTCTTTCGTTCTTCCCTTTATTAGGCTGTCTATCTCTCTTTTTTTTTTTGTGGAGATTTTGATGATTTTGGTTTTGATAATTTGTATGGGAGGCAACATTTTATGTGGTGAGTACGAGGAGCATGGAAGAACCTCTTTGAATTTTCACTAAGATAATGGCTTAGATATATACAATATCTAATAATTTTTTGAGTTTAAAATTTTTCTTTTCTACTTTCTAGGTTCTTTGGATTTATAATTCTTACTTATTTGATGTTTCTTTCTCTTACTTGGTTGATGATTTTTTTTTTTTGGTAATCTGTATCATCAGCTGCAAAATTATAGGTTATTTTGTGTTCTTAAATCATGTGCTAAAATAGGTGAGTTTCTCTTTTATTTTTCTTTTTAAATAAAAGTGGTATTCAAAATCAAGAGATAGTTGAAAACTTTAAATGGTGAATTCCAAATCAACTTGCGTTTAAGGATAGGTTAGAATAAAATGCTAAGAAATCACTGGTGGAACTATTCTACCAAATGGGGTAATAAACTCGTGTTTAAGGTTAGAAAATATGTATTTATTGAATCATTTTTTCATGCTCGAAAAGAAAAAAGTTGGGTCTACTGTAAAAGTTCAAAAACTATAATCCATTTGTTAAATTATACTTTTTTATGAAGAAAGTTTATCCTTTTGCAAAAAAAAAAAAAAAAATTGTTTACATGGGACCCTTATGTATATATTTTTTCAAAACAGGAAGACCCTCTAACCATTTTAACTGAAGAAACAACCGGGCAGCAGCTTGCAGCAAAGTGCAAGGTTAGATCGCCCACTCACCACTGATCTTAATTTGTGAAGCGGTCTTAATTTCCATGCAATAGACTTCGCAAGCGGAGTTAATTTAATTTTTTTTGTTAGTAAGAGGAGTTAATTTTAATTTGATGGTGCTAATTTGAATGTAATATGTTTCGTACAATCGGACAGTTAACCAGAAGCTAGCCTGATATTTACGAATTTTGCTCGCAAAAGGAAACCACACCTGAAGAAGGAAAGGAAACGTTTTCTTGCCCCACCAACAATACCAAATGCCCTATAAGTTGGTGAAAATTACTGGATAACCGGTCCACTCACCACTCCAAAAAAGCCAGCGGACAGAAGCAAAAGGAAACCACACCTGAAGAAGGAAAGGAAACGTTTTCTTGCCCCACCAACAATACCAAATGCCCTATAAGTTGGTGAAAATTACTGGATAACCGGTCCACTCACCACTCCAAAAAAGCCCGTGGACAGAAGCAAAATGCCAGCAGAGCCACTGCCACCCATCAGCAAAAGACCAAAAAGCCCCTCAAGCTCACAAAAATAACGGCATAACCGGTCCATTCTGCACTGTTCACAAGCGATTCGTGCTTTATATATGTAAGACTAGGAAAGAGTCCCACGCAATGCGTGGGAGTTGATACCCGTGTTGTGATTGAGTAATTGGAGTAACAATCAACAAATTTGTAATATTTAGCTGAAAAGAACATGGAACGAAGTAAAAGAAAATTGTTAAAATGTAATACTCTAATTTATTTTTCTAAATATATAGAACTCATCATTCATAACAAGTGAGTGCTTTAATCGGTAAATTCACTGTGAAATAAAGCATGATTTTGTATAGAATCAAAAACATTGTTTTCTTAAAAATGAGGGAACCTAGTGCCAAAAAAAAATAGAGAAGATCAAGGCTATTAAAGTGATGATATCACATTGATATTATAATAATAATACCAAACAAAGCCCTTGCATCAAATTATTTTGGAATGAAATGAAACTTTTGAAACAATTGCATTGACACTCTCACAAGGTGAATAGTAATAAGTTGAGTTCTCAAATGTATAGATTACCTGTAGGTCATTGCACAGCATACCTGGAACAATATCATCAGCTGAACCAATGATTATAATAGGAAATTTAGGATGAAAGCACATGACTCAAATACTATGGCCTTCAAGCATTCGGAGACAATTTTTGACTTGATCATCCCACAGCTAATTGAAGTAAGACATGAAAAGGAGATCAGAATTGTATATAAATTTAGACTATTTAATATATCATAAATATATGAGGATATGAAAAGCAAACCTTGATAGTGGAATCATCAGGATCCAATGATTAGTTAAACCTGCTTCCACCAAAACTGGAACAATTAAAAAAAAATAGCTTCCAAAAAAAAAAATACAATCCATTGATATCTTATCATACATATATAACAATGCTAATATGGAAAAAAGAACATCAGATTTTTGAATCAAAGAACTTAAATAACAAAAGACAAACTATAACAAATCTAATCAAAGAACATAAGAGGGAGGAGGGTAGCAAAATAAGCATACCTTCACGAAGGATTGAAATGGAAACCACAAGGAAAGGAAAGGGGAAAAGGAACAACCTATGGTATGAACCATAACCAGCTGAACCAATGATATTTTGTATTAACAACCCCCATTATTGTAGCTACCTCAAAAATCAGCTCAACAAATGCTATAGAAGGGAAAAAGTTTTGCAGTTACACTTCAAAGATGCTTTCCAAGAGATTCCTCATCTCTCATGCATTACTCATATCTTAAAGATACCATAATTGCTCATTCTAATTAACCCACTATTTGTATGAGTTCAATTGCACATGTAGAAGTTTAGGAGATGGAGTAGTCAATTAATCATCATCTTGATACATTCATATAGTCTTAATGATGCTTCGATTATTGAATTTAATTAGTCCCACTCTTTGCCAAGTTCAATTGCTTGACTTACCGTTTGCAATAGTTTCAAGTTCACCCAACTACCTTTTTGTGTTAACTACAGATCTACGGATGGTTAAAAATGTAAAACTGTCACTACAACCACATAAGTAGAATTTGAGAATATAATCATCATCCCACTAGGGTAACGCTTGTCAACTCACATAGCAATAAGTATAGCATGCTTGTACTCAAAGCTGGATCAGTTGTGCTATGCCGACATGTTACCTAAATTGCCCCTAAAAAAGGCAGATGAAAAATAACCAACAGTCAAACACCAACTCCTTTTTATATATATATAGGATATATATAATGCGTGAGCATCCTTTAGTGTTAAAATTTTCTGTCATTTAAGAGATTATCTAATATATCCTTTATTTTTACAATTTTTACAGCCCACTTCCCCTGTTTCTCTTATCCATTCTCTTTTTTTCCTCTCAATAATATTTAGTATAACTTCCTCTAAACTACTACTAACCCATGACACTCATATAATATTTTAAAAAAGGGTTATTATCAGTTTACCCCCTTAAACTATATCACTGCTATCAGTTTACTCCCTAATGTTATCTTTTAGTCACTTTACCCCCATAAGTAATTCAACTCAACATGTTAATAAATTTTGGACAAAAGTACCCTTTCATTTTATAGCATTACTACATTGTTATTATCTCTTTATTCATTTAGATTATAGTGATACAATTACTTTAGTTCCTAACATTATTTTGGAGGCATTTTACCTCATCGTTAGTCTAACTAGTATGGTCAAAAAATTTTAAATATATTTACCCTTTTTTATATATAATTAAAAATAAAAAGTTGGAATGGTAATTCTTTTTTTTTTTGTACTTTAAGAGATCGAAAAGCATAAAATAAAGGGTTTTCTCAAATTTCTTTTTTTTTTTTACATTTATTAATACTAGGAAAAGAAAAAGAGATAGGAAAGAAGGAGACAAAAATTAGATTTTGCAAAAAAAGAAAATAAAGAAAAATCTAACATTATCGTATTACTTTAAGGTTATCGATATTATGATTGGAATTTGATGGTAAACAAAAAGTAAAATAATTTTAAAATAATAAAATTATTTAATTCTTTTTTATTTGTAATTTTTTAAAAAAATAATTGAGCTCTCTCTCCCTCTCTCCCTCCCCCTCCCCCTCTCCATCTTTCTATTTTTTTCAATAATAATAAAATTGCCAAGAAAAAAGAAATTAATACTTTGACTTTTTTTCTTGATACTAAAAAGGAAAAGAGTCACTTTAAATTTTATTATTTTTATTATACAAAGAGAAGGGTATTTTCTTCTAAAATTTTTTAACTTGTTAAGTTGGTTTAATGGTAGGATATATTGCCTAAAAAATAACTTTATGGGGTAAATTGATAATGAGACTATATTTTATGGGGTAAGGTGATAATAATTTTAAGGGTTAAACATGTCTTTTGACTTTAATTAACAAACTCCATTAAGTTTGACCATTAGTATTGGGGGTAAAGTGATTAAAAGATAACGTTAAGGGAAAATTTGATAGTAGCACCAAACGTTAAGGAGGTAAAGTGATAATAACCCTTTAAAAATTGATAACTGTAGGTTGCATAAAGTTTTCTCGCCCTTTATTCATCTAATTAATTCAATATTATTTGTCTTTTTAAAATTTATTTATTCATTATTTTCTTCATAATATGCATAGACATAATGTGTGCTTCACCCACTAGTATATATAAAGCATGATGCACGGTTTTGGTGTTAAAATTTTTTTATCATCTTTTATCTTTTTTTTCAATTTTACCCTAAGAAAAGTAAAATTTTAATAAAAAATAACTACTAAAGTTCAATAACTTCCACTATTTTAACTTCCAATGACTTCTTTTTTTTTTTTTTTTTTGCAAAAGGGAAAAAATCATAACTTCTTTTTTTCTTTGTAACAAACAAACAAAACTTCTAATAACCATTGGTTTTAATAAAAATAACTTTTTTTCCTTAATTTGCACTTTCAAAGGGTGTGCTTTTCCTACTAGTCCACGCACACACACACACAAAAACACATACTTACAATACTAGTGCTAAAGGCACACGCACATATCTTCTTCTCTTCTTCTATATATAAAGCATGAGTACCCTTTATGTTAAAAAGTTCTGTCATTTAATAGATTTCCTAATATACCCTTCATCTTTTAGACTTTAACAATCCACCTCCCCTTCTTTCTCTTATGGGATAATATCAGAAACCGTCCTTGAGGTGTCTCTTAATATCACCTAGCACCTTTAAAATTTTAAAAATATCACTTACCTCCCATATTTCTATTATTTGTGTAACAAAATTTTTAAAAACCCTAAACTACCCTTTCACTTACTAAATAAAAATATTCCTAAACTAGTTTGTTTACTTCAAGCAAACTATTACCTCAAAAACAATATCTTGTAGTACTACCACATCACAATGTTATACCTCATTGTAAGCACAAATTTCGTTACCTAAAATAAAAGACAAGAAAACTTACACAAATATCAAATATATTAAATCAAATAATAAAATGGTAACAATCTCTGAAAATTCTTGAATTAAAGAGATTAATCTCCTGATTCTTCTCTTCAAAAGACTTCAATTGAATGGTCGAAAAGACTTGTTCTCCAATAAAAAAAAAAGGGCATTTCCTATTGTTTGGACGTAGAATACGGAAGATTTGATGATGGCGTTGAACACTTGAATCTTTAAGTCTTCAACACGAACGAAAGAGGGATTTGTTTGACATGATTTAGAGTTGAGCGAAAAAAGCTCGTTAGGCAATTTGATAGGGTTTCTTTGGAATTTAGAGATTTCAGTGTATCTTTTGCTTTGAGCGAAAATCTCTATTTATAGCCAAAATATGTAGGCTATATCTTAAAAAAAAAAACCCCCCAAAACCCTCCCTGCATTTTAGGTGACTTGTAACTTAAGAAATTCATTTAACTTGGGTTTAAATAGTAGGTCGGCCCAAGTAGTTCATTGTGAATTAATAAATCAATTAATTCACTTCAGTTTAAATAGACATCATAAATTTAATTTAATTTAATAGCCCACATAATATTGACCCAATTTGTCAGCCCAAAACATAATGGACTTTTATGATTTAATTTAATTTAATCAAGATCAATTTTATTTAAATTTTTTTTGTCTATAAATGCCCCACTTCAAGATTTGGCGAGACATTGCTTGACAATTGCCAAAGACAAGGCTTGAAGTAAAATTTTCCTACCTTGTTGGTCAAATTTCATCCTTGTGAACTTCATCAGCTGATAGGCCAAAACCAATTAATCGGATTTATTAAAATGCCGAAGCGAATTAAGTAGGAAGTTGGAGCATGTGAGTAGCCCATTGACTCTAAGCCCTATTCCAACAAGACATGAAAAATTAAAACAAGGAAACTTCTTCAAAGCTCGACAACTTGGCTCAAAAAAACTTCGAGTATTATTGGACAACATTGTTTAACATTTAGAATTCGCTAATATCATCTTGATCTCCAAGCATATAAGGGAACATTGATATGATTCAACTTTGTAAAAGCTTCACATTGGTCATTGCCAAGTTTGAATATATAACAAATTACTAAACTACTTTCCTTTCCGAAACACAATTCGGAAGTTGTGGTTAAAGGTTGAACATCGTGAGAAGTCCAAGAGCTGCTTCCAAATTCATTTGGCCGTCAAGATCATTACGGTGTGACCTTTTGACTCGATATAGCCAGTAGCTGCAAAAGACCATGCAAACACTAACACCTAGGAAAGCATGAATTTTGGCAACTTCCAAATTGGTTTCAAATCATTTGCAACTTCATGGTCCATTGATTAGTCATGAACATTGATTTTTATAATTCCAAATGTCTTGGCCAGAGATTAGTCACCAACATTGGGAACTCAAGTTTCTAGATAACTGCCCAACTAAACATGTATTGCTCCTCTGTCCCAAAATTTTTTTTTATAGTATCTAGCAAAGTATTAATACTAGAAAGTACCAAATTCGGCAATATGGACTTTTTGAAATTTCAAAAGCTTCCTAAACAGCATACTACCAAAATCAGTGCTTACGACTTTGGAGTAAAAAAAAATTGTTTCCTTGGCTCTAGCCCATATAAGCTCCATATAAAGAGACAAAACTTGCTAGAATATGCCCCAACCACGCAGAAATTCTCCAACTTTCTTGAAGAATTACAACATTTGTTGCTGCTGAGATTTTTTTCCTTGCACTTGCAGCTAAAAATTCAATTTTCTTGCACTAGTTGCTTGTCAAATTGATTCAACGAGACTTAGTGCACATAAGGACCGATTAACGTTGTTTCATGATTGTTCCCTGTCCCAAGTCCACTTTCGACTCCAATTGTCATTTTGCATATAAAGTATGTTCATCTGCTTTTCTTGACTTCAAACCATAGCACCTGGATTCATGCAAAGTCCATAGTGCTTCCTCCTTTTTGTTAATTACACAACTTCTATTGAAATTGTTTGCATGTAATTACGTGGTGATGTTGGTTGGCCAAAGACCGTAACAAAACATGCTTCTCCAATGCATACTACACATCACTTCTTTTCTCTTTTATGAAATGAGGACCATCACTGATTTGTCGTTGATGAAAATTTTTTTTCCAGGTTTGACCTTGTGTTGGCACCCTTTATTTGAGGCAAAATTGATATTGCAATCGCGTCATGATTTTAGAACCATATCTTTCGGCATTTAGAGTATTAAGGTAATTCACGTAATCCGTAGCTTTTACTTCTTGTCAATGCCAATTTCTTTTTTTTTTTTTTTTTTTTTTGCGTGGCATAAAAGGAAGATCCCTCGCTACAACATATATGGTAGATACTTATCTTGAAACCACACATTTTCACGAGAGCCTTATCATGGCTTGCGTAGTATAATGAAGAAAGTGCAGCCAAGAAGTTGAAATAACGCGCAACCACAAACTCCTATGAGAGCCTTATCATGGCTTGGGAACACAATGAAGAAGGCACAATTGCAAACTCCCACAAAAACTTTATCATGATTTGAGAAGTACAATAAAAAAGGTGCATCCAAGAAGTTGAAGAAGGTGTAACTGTAAACTCCCAACGGAGAAACATCCTCGATCACAGTTGATAAGTTAACTTGATCAGAAGATCCAACCAGCGAACCCTCGAATTTTTGTATCTTATGAAACTCAACCTCAAACAAACCAAGTGATACACTTGGCCCAATAGCCTGAATAGGAATTCGTTCGGCAACAATAACTTCAGCATCAGTCATTACAACAGCCTGATTTAACGTCAACTCCAACCCATTCGAAATTTGGGTAGAACCAATCTCGGAAGTTGGGACTATGAGAATGTCAACTGCACCTGATGATACCGCAATCCCAGCAGTAGAAGCCGATGCAATGTGCCCATTGTCTGCGGCAGTCGTAGAGGAAACCTGCCAAGCAGTAGAAACCGTTGTAGTTTGCCTATTGTCTGTGGCAGTCGCAGCGGAAACCTGCAGATTACCACTATCATTAGCCTTTTTAGGTCGAAGCTTTAAAATAGGTTGTGCCTCGGGACGTGACAGTTGTCTTGGTCGAAGCTTAGGATTCTTAATGTGACAGTCTTCTTCTCCATGACCTTGTCGGTAACAGCGACAACAATACTTTGGTAAATTTTCTGGATTTAAAGATTGCCAAAACCCATGACCCTCTCCAATTTGAATCCAAATCCGTGAATGCAAAGTCTTCAAAAGATCCACTTCTACACATACCCTAGCGACACTTGGCCGTGATAACGTAGCAGTTGCCGAATCCACAAATAAAGGCCGTCCCAAGCAAGAGACAATCTGGAATAGACACTGCTTGTCAAACAAATGGATGGGGGGCTTAGGCAGACTGAACCACACCGGCACCAAGGAAGACTCCTTGTCCACGTGAAAGCATGTTGTCCACTTAAACACTTGCATAGGACAACCATAAACGTACCAAATATTCCTTATCCATACGTGCATAAAATCAGCTTCATTATTAAGGTGGATCAAAACATGTTGTCCATCTAGAAGCCCAACGGAGAACGAATCCTTCAGATCAAGAGAGATGAAAAATTTCCGAACATCCTCCATAACCGGCCTTCCCTTAGAAAACTTTCCAACCAGAGCAAACTAACTTACTATATTAATTATTTGTACACATTTTTATATTGAAAAAGATTGTGTACAACCATTAATGTCAAAAAATGGAAAAGATAGAAGCAGTTTTACTAAACAATAGCAATTATATAGTGAAGAAAATCGTTTTTTGTGCTGCTTAATACTAAAGTAGTACATGCATTGAAATTAGATGGTACTATCCCAAAGAAATAATTTTCACTTATTAATTTGGCAATTGAATATTTTGTAATTGTGAAACTAGAGTGATTTTTTAATGGGTAAAAAAATAAAAAAGCCCCCTGTGGTTAACCTAATACACAGAAAAACCCCCCATGGTTTCAAAATATACAACACGTACGACCCCTCATGTTTTGAACTAAATTGTAAAGGTGACGGAATCCATTAAACTTAACGGAAATGGACGAAATGACCAAAATGTACTGATATAATTAAGCAAAAGACAGCTCAGAAAAATCATTTGTTTTATTCTCTAAGTAGAGAGAATTGAGGGTTAAGGGGTAGAATAGGTATATTTGATAAAAATTAGGCATAAAAATTTTTTTTTAGGTTCCAATAAGTCATTTCCGTTAAGTTTAACGGATTCCGTCACCTTTATAATTTAGTTCAAAACATGAGGTGTCGTATTGTATATTTTGAAACCATAGGGGGTTTTTCTGTGTATTAGACGTACCACAGGGGGCTTTTTTATTTTTTACCCTTTTTTAATATTCAAATTTATTATACTAACAGAAGCTATTTTGTATTATAATATGGAGAAATTGTGCCATTACTTTACATAGATGGTACTACATGAAAAAACAATTTTTTATTTTTCGACTTAGTACATTAGCCATTGGTACAAGTACAACTTGAGGACCTTTTGATATTTGATAATAATTCCTAGAATGAAAAAGGTAAAAATAAAAGGAAAACAGAACAATAGAATGGCTATAACCATTTTTACTCGATAGTAGTGAATGTATAATCAATAAAATCATTCCGCAAAATAGGATAACTATACCATCAATTAACTTGGATTGTCCTATTCCAAAGAATTTATTGTTGTAAAACTACGAAATCTTCTATTATTAATTTTTTTTGATAAACCAATCATATGGAAAGAAATTAATAGAATCATGAAGATGTACAAGGAAGAAGTAATTTTGTATTATGGAATAACAAAATTGTACGATTAATTAACATAGCAGGTACTACATCAAAAAAGAAATTCCAATATTTTGACTTTGTATTTTAATCATCTGTACCTATACAACTAGAGAACCTTTCAACACTTGAAAATATTGCTTGCAACTGCAAAACCCATTTTTACTTGATAGTAGAGAATGTAATTCAAAAAAATCATTTTGTATTGCATAATGAAAATTGTACAATCACTAAACATGGATGACACTATTATAAAGAAATGATTTTTCAATTATATGTTTAGCAGTTTAATGTTTTTTGAAGTCATAAATGTGGAATACCTTTTCATAATTGGATTTTTTTTAACAAATTAATCATGTACAAGGAGAACTAGGAGAAGGAAAGATGTTTTATTAAAGTGTGAGCACAATAAAGAGAATGAAAGACATAGAACTGGTACTATAGGTTGTCTATTTCTACATCTTTGCTAAGGGATAAACGTAATCTCTTATTACACTTCTACCCATTGTATAATTATACTGTTAGTAAGGCACCATTTTAGATCCAATGGTTGATATTAATTCAATGGTAAAATACCCATAAAAATGATAACGACACCTTAGTTGCTCCTACTTTGATATGCCAATACATTTGAATAAATTAAGTATTATGCCTACTATAATTAAATAAGAATTAAGTATTAGCCTTACTATAATTAAATACGGTAAGCTATACTCATTGATAATAAAGTACATTAAATAAGGGGTTATTATCACTTTACCTCCTTAAACTATATCACTGCTATCAGTTTACTCCCTAACATTATCTTTTAGTCACTCTACCCCCATAAATAATTTAACTCAACATGTTAAGAAATTTTGGACAAAAATACCCTTTTATTTTATAGCATTACTACATTGTTATTATCACTTTATTCGTTTAGATTATAGTGATACAATCACTTTAGTTCCTAATATTATTTTCTAGGCCTTTTACCTCATCGTTAATCTAACTACTATGGTTAAAAAATTTTAAATATATTTATCCTTTTTTATATATAATTAAAAGTAAAAAAAGTTGGAATGATTATTCTTCCTTTTTTCACTTTAAGAGATCAAAAAACATAAAAATAAAAGGTTTTCTCAAATTTCTTTTTTCACACTTATTAGTACTAGGAAAAGAAAAGGAGACAGGAAAGAAGGAGACAGAAAATTAGATTTTACAAAGACAAAAAAAAAAAGAAAAATCTAACATTATCATATTACGTTAAGGTTATCGGGATTAGGATTGGAATTTGGTAGTAAACAAAAAAGTGAATTAATTTTAAAATAATAAAAGTATTTAATTCTTTCTTATTTGTAATTTTTAAAAAAAGAATTGAGCTCTCCCTCTCTCTCCCCCTCCCCCTCTCCATCTTTCTATTTTTTTATAGTAATAAGATTGACAAGAAGAAAGAAATTAATACTTTGACTTTTTTTCTTGATACTAAAAAGGAGAATAGCCACTCTAAATTTTTTATATTATTTTTATTATGCAAAGAGGAGGGTATTTTCTCCTAAAGTTTTTTAACTTGCTAAGTTGGTTTAATGGTAGGATAAATTGTCTAAAAAATAACTCTATGGGGGAAATTAATAATGAAACTATAGTTTATGGAGGTAAAGTGATAATAATTTTAAGGGTTAAACATGTCTTTTCACTTTAATTAACAAATTTCGTTAAGTTTGACCGTTAGTCTTGGGGATAAAGTGACGAAAAGATAACGTTAAGGGGAAAATTGATAGTGACACCAAACGTTAAGGGGGTAAAGTGATAATAATCCTTAAATACGGGTATTTTAGTGAAGTTAAAAATTAACTACATTTTTTTAATTGGAAAGTGGACAATAATTTGAGATGGATGAGAGAGGAAAACAAGTCTAACCAAGTGGGATGGAGAAAGTAACCGGTGGGTGAGGGAGTAATTGAACAAATATAATGAAATATTGTATGAGGGATCAATTTGTAATATAAAATAGAATGGCATGCAATTTGTTACCAAACAATTTTATAGAGGGCATGACAGTGCAATAAAATAACAGATATGAAAATAATAGAAATGAAATTATATATATTTCTTTTGTTTTTGGAAAGGGAAAATAACGATATGAAGAGCAAGTGATGAATGCACATGTAATAAAGTATGAAAAATCATACAGGTCAATAACAGCAAATGAAATACTAGTAATTTAGAAAGGCATAAATTCCTGTTAGGTTGTTAGTCAATAGTCACAAATACGACAAAGTTGATGTAAATGGCAAAAAAATGAAATATCAAAAAGCAGTTGAAGCAAACAATTGGAAATAAGAAGGAAAAATGAAAAGATGGAAAATAAAATAGTAAGTAAGAATAATAAATATTGGCAATGACATGGGGCATACATGGGTAACACGACAGTTAGTGAGGCATAAGTAATTAATTACACACACACAAATGCATAAAATAAAAAATGAAAAAAAGAATTAAACATAAAGATTTGTCGGATAAAATGGAAATCGAAAACTCATAATCACTTTCAATCTGAGTAAGCACCAGCCTAATTTTGTATTTAACGAAAGCTAATAAAAATCGAGTTGCCTAAAATTGACTGTCTAATTTCAATTAAATTTTGTGGACATTTGACAAACTCAATGGCTGCAATTTGAGTCCTAGCTATGAAATTGTAATTAGTCATGATATATGGGCAAGGTTATTTGCTAAACTCCCGATCATTTTGGGAAGAACGCACTATTGAGAGTTACTTAGAATATGAACAAAGAACTTATTTACAGTATAATGACTAGTTTCCAATGAACCCTAACCCATGGTTAAATTGGGACATCATACGAAACATAGTGATCTTTCATACCATTTCAGCAAAGTATAAAGAAAAAAAAGTGTAATAAGAGAAAAGCCTTTAACGGAAAATTGATAAATGGGGTGAGTGTGATTGTTAAAGATTGTTAGTTGATTTTGAACTTTCCATTTAGGAGATATGGTTTAATTTTCGTAAGTTGGAAAACATATGGAATAGATTAGAAATTTACCAATTTACAATTTACTAAATATAAGAATCGAATGTACATAATTTTGTCCAATTCACGAATTGAAAACTAGACAGCGCATATCACATCGAATATTAAAATGAAAGAAGAGACAAATGAATGTACAATTTGTATTTGCAGAGTGATAATGATAGAATATAAACACACTTGAAAAAATGTGATACTCTGACATACAAAACATATTAAAAGATGCGACTAATGGGTAGTGGAAGTTTGCATTTACTCAAATAATAGTGAATTGGAAAAAACAACCTAATTTGTGAGATAATACTTTATTTTGTTACAAAACCATTTGGAAAAGAAGAACGGAGGCATAATGGCATTCCCAAAAAATGCCAATACGTGTACTCTATTTACTGCCAAAATATTCATTTAATTAATTTGGACTTTAATAAAACCATTGTGAATTGACAATCAATTAATCTACTTTAGTTTAAATGGACCTTGTACCTTTATGTTGAGAGCCATATGACACAAAGATAAATGGACTTGACATAATCTAATTTAATTTAATTTAATCAGGACCATTTTGTTTTTATCTTGATTAAATAAATTAAATAAAAATTTCATTGTCTACAGCCACATTATAGTATCCAGCTTTATTATCACTGTGTGTGGATTATGCTACCAATTGCATGAGCTGAAGTAGCTTTTGGTGACGATATTAAAAACTAATTGAAGGGTACCTTGTGCTCCTCGTCCATTTTTGTGGATCATATAAAACCAAGTTGCGTGGTTGCTACTCCTCCTTTCAGTTTATATTTATCACAACTTGACTTTTCTGATTCAATGACAAGTAGTTCTGCAGCTAGATTCATATGTTTCTTCCGCGTATTTGGGTTTTGCACAATCCAGTTTTGCTGCAAAATCGTTTCATAACTTGAGTTTACTGGAATAGTTTAGGTGGCCCTTCCACTTGGACTCCTGAGGTTGAATAGATTAGAATTAATTGCCACCCTCAACTTATGGAATGTCAAAGAAAACAGAAAAAAAAAAAATTGTAAATTTGCTAAACTTATACAATATTTACCCTCAGAACAAATTAGTGAAAATGTTGAGCTACCAAAAAGCTGTTGGATTTATTCAATTTTGAAGTCTATGCCAATTAGAGGAGAAATATCCTCCAAAACTTCGAAGCTGAAAGCCTAAAACCAAAGATATGTTCATACGGTGTGAATTTTATAAAGCAATAACCAAAATTTAAAGAAAAACCACCCTTACCGAAGTAAACATATTAGACACAAACTTGTCTTCCTGATGCATGGATTGAGAAGGAAGCAAAGAGAACAGACACAAACTTGTTATGTAAGCCTGAAATAGTGAGCTTAATATTGACAGATTGAACGAAAATACTAACACACAGCCTTTATTTCTACAATTCATTGTCATACAAAGTTACAGCCAACAGTGTTGGCCTATATCTCTATCTAATCTGCAAACTGAAACTTTGCATTTTCAACATGCTTATTTCTTCCAAGCGATGAATGACCTTATGACAATGATTTCCCTCCCAACAGCTGCAGTCACTTTCTTTTCTATACCAGTTAATATGAGCTTTCTGCTTCTGGTGCCACAAGATTCAGCACAAACTACTCTGCAAAAGCATCATGCGTAATATGCTCTTCGATTCATTGCATCATGGAAGTTCAACTGAATCATGTCTTTCAATTCAGCGACTCATATTGGCTCCGGTCAGCCAAAAATGGTTTGAAGGTCATCAATACTCCGATTGCCTCAATTACATTCAAGATAAAGAAGACTAACTGGACACCTGCATTGAAGACAACTAAATTAGTGAACACAGGCTTTTATACAAAAGGAAGCAAAATGTTCATGCATATATTACTATTTTGAAAAGTTCAAGGGACAACAGTAGCAAACTCCTCATGAGGATGTTCTCCATAACTTGCATTATATCTTCTCAGTAAGCTTTGCAACAGAACCAGATATAGTGGTCTCAGCTTTCTTTTCTTTTTCTTTAAAAGACTCTTTCTATGATTTCAAATGGCTTTGTCCAATGTGCAAACAGAGTTTAAGCCTAACTTTCAATTGGAACTAGCCATTCCAAGCATATTCAATTCAAAACATTCCAAAATTATTTGTCTCCAGGGGAAAATGATTAATTGCAACATCTGAGTCCAAAACTTACACATGGACATGGAGATGCCCATTTTTCCTCTAAAAGCAAGATGACATTGCCTCAGACAACTAGAAAACTAACTTTTCTTGTACTAGATCAAATGATACAAAACCAGCAAACTTCGCAAAGGTCCTACCTGGAAAAAAGGCAGCATGCTGACGTTTTTGTGCCCAAGAAAGGCTGCATAAATTGAAAGACCAAGAGTGATTCAGCTGTCAAAGGATGCTGAAATTCATTACTTTCATGATCAAGGCCAGACCAAGTGCAGAAGATTCTGGCAATATAATGCCAAAAACTACTACCGGTACTCAGCTTTATTTTCTGATGCAGTTGTTTCTCATTATGAAATTTATGATGTTCAACACAAAACAGAGTGACTTTACTACCGCACTAAGTTCTAACCCTTAGATGGGAATACATACATGCATCCGGATTACTCTCTTGCACCCAGTGAAAGAAAAGAATCAGTGAGTTGATGGTGATAGTGGAGTACAAGTTGTAAGGGGGTTTTGGAAGGCCATGAAAGAGAGGCATCTGACATTGAAACAGAATCTTCACATGGGTACATACTACATAGCTTCATGTTATTCAGAAAGTAACTGATAGTCATGGTCATATATATCTATCTTCGTTGAATGAAAGAAAAAAAAGATAATATTTTGACCTCTAAATATTTTCTGTTTTGTTTTGCGTGGTTCTGTAAGAAATGCTAATTATTTTTAGAAAATGCTTTCTGCTCGGCTGAGTGGATTCTTTTGACATGATTGATAGTTAATATCAGACAAATCAGCGTAGGGCAGATGCACCATGCAAATGTTTCATATATCCGATAAAAAAGTAACCAAAAAGTTATCTTAAACAAGAGACACTCACACTGCACCTCCAGCAGCTGGACCTACAGCTTTGAACAATGACATTGCTGTCATGGCAATGCCATTAGCAGCACCTCGTTGGTGTTGTTCCTGTGATTATAATATCAGACATAAGTTAATAAAAGTCTAAAATGGATAAGCATGCTTCTTTTTTGAGAAGAATGCAAGTAATGAGATCAATAGAAAACTGAGATCGAGTGAAAAAGAAATTACCACTGCATTATTCTGGAGTATGAACAAACCAGTGATAATGGAGGTCTGAAACAGTTATGATTTACCAGAAAATGTTAGGACTTGATATCAGAATCAGTTTGCAAATCTCAATATATTTCAATATGATCAAAGATTTTTGTCACTTGAATGAAATGAATCACACAACCATATGTGAACATAATGGCCATTCTTAATTAATGTATTATAGTCTTCTGACATAATTAGTATAATCAAATAATTAGTAGGTTTACATAAGTATCTAAATTTGTCCTGAAAGAAAATTAACTTGTGAGATACTAGCAATCAAGTCAATCTAAATTATTGTCTGTGCCATCTTATTTCTGTGATGAATGATTGGATAATCCTGGTTACCAGTACGTGTCATCCTAACACTCCTTGTTAGATCTTCATATCATGAAAAATATGTATTTGCCAATCATGGAATCCTTCTTCCTTGTAAAGAGGACATTTTTGATGCAATGGCATATCAAAATATTGAAGGCCATAAATTCGTCGTAAACTTAATTGAGGAATTGTTAGATCCTATTAATTTTGCCAGCATCTGTTCTACAGAGGATCTAGGTTTATGGTTTACCTATATATAGGCATGCTCATATATAGGTATCAATCATCTAAAAGGCATTTGATTAACAGATAAAATTTCGTGTCTCTTCCTTTTTAGTTGATTTGAGGAGGCCTATCTATTTAGGTCTGGTTTTTAAAAAAAATAACATCTCTCCCAAACAGAGCACACAATTTTCATTATTTTATTGATTCTTGACCATGTATCCTACAAAGTACAAACTCCCGAATGCATCTTAGCAGAAAGACTCTTGTTTTGTAAATGCTTCCGCATCCCTCCAGTCTTCTATGAAGGACAACAACACACCACACTCGATGTTAACCAACCTTCTTGCTGCTTCATCCCAAGGAGCCTGGGGTATTAAATTCTTTGCCACTATAGTGTCTGATATGCATTCTAAAGCTAAAATCTCCTAGCTAAAGTATTTTGTCACCATCTGTCCAGCCTCTCTCCATGCACTGAGGGGAAGCTACAACCCTTTCTTTTCTTTTTTCTTTTCCTGAAATCTGAGATGAGCTATTCTCTTTGCCTTCAAATTTGCTACTCGCTAAGATGAACGATTCCACAGTTGTTTTCTGAAAGGAATTTAAAGCATTCAGGAATTAAATGGTCACCAGGTTTCCATGACAATGTCGAGTCTGCTAAAGCCACCTGCCTAGGTGAATATGTATTTTCACAACATGCTGTATATTGGCCACTGATAGTGCATGCAGCTCCCTAATTCTTAATCTTTCCCTACTCCCTATTGTGTCATGAGTCAGTGTTGGGGTAGAAGTTTATCCCCATTGCCTACATCTACAAGAGTTCATTTGGATGTCATGACAGAAGTTCATAGAGTGGTGAAGTTTTCAAATAAAGTGTCCTATGAAGGTCACCTCTCCTACTGTTTACATAAAATTTGACGAGAATGAAATGCAAGCCAAGATTCAAAGAATTGCTCTACTAAACAGCCAGATTGTTGACATTCTTGATACAGCTCCAAAAAATGACTTGAAGGTGAATGTGATAGAGGGCCTTCAGACCCAAAATGAGCAAACAAACCACATGATTTTTTTTTTTTTATGGAAAACAGAAAATCAGGAAGGACCCAACAGTATATAGAGGACCAGAAACTACAGTGATCACTTAACAAGGGAACCTTTCAAACCTGAGTTCTTTAAGTGATACAATATATTCAAGCTTTCTTTTCCTAGAATTGGATCGTAGATGCACTTTCAAACTCAGGTATGAAGTTTAACTATCTAAAAGTCTGGCCCAATTCTCTAATTGCAGAGATGACGATGGTTCCATATGCATCGTCAAAAAGAACATATGAGGCTGATTCTGATAATAATCCCTATCCCTGAATAAGATGTGATACATCACAGGAGTCTCCTCAAATTCTCGATCTGAGTAATTTTTGAAGACTCTCATATCGAATGCAAGGGAAATTGCATATATTCCCCTACGGTAGCTGTTACCATTCATAGCTATGAGAAGTAGCACTGTATATCCCTCTGACTTGTAGTTATTTTGAAGTATGTTGACGAAACAGTTGGTCTATGCCAAACACCCTCATCATGAACCAAAAATAGCACCTTTAGTGAGAAAGTCCTAGATCTTTAAAATTAGCACAGAGATGTGCATATTTTTGCAGCTCTTTCAGTCCAAAACCTAACTGAGCTGTTAAAAACTAGCAGAAATGACCCTTTTGCTAATCATGAGTGCTACAGTTTATGAAGTGGAGGGAAGCGAAAGATTCTTGTGAAACTATTGATCTTGTCATAACCCACCTTAAAAAGAATGTCGAACCATCCACTAAACAGCTAAGAAAGTTTATTAACATAAAGTCACTGTGCTAGTACTTTGACATGAAGAATATTTTGTTCCTAATTTGACAGGAACATAAAGAGTTTTCTGATTATAATTCATTTTTAAAAGGGTTTGCTTTGGCCTTTCTACACACCTGAGTTCTCATTTTGACTGTAAATGTTGTAAAACTGAAATTCTCCGGTTTTTATCTTTTAATGTTACCTATCAAAACTTCTGAACTTCAGGGTGATGCAAGGACCAATTTTGGGGACAGAGTTCGCGTATCTTTCCCCAATCAAAAGTAGGTGTAAAGTCTAGAGGCTATATCTACAAATTTACCATTTCAACAGTCTCCTCCAGGTTGAAAACTGTCTGTGGGGCTCGTTACTGCTCCAAATTGAATGAGAATATGATCGAGTCTTTTCTTGATTCTCAACTCTCGGTTTTCAAAGTTTATCCACAATCAACTAAATTTAAGTCAAGTAGATGAAACATTGGTTTACCTCAAAAAGGTAGCAAACTAAATGCATAGCTCGAAGGATGTGGAAACGTTCTCCACTCAGTGAATACTATGAATAACAATGATTAAGCTTAAGCCTATTCCAAAGGGAAACTGCACATTGAATTTATGATCTGTATAGAGTGTTTTTCCTAAACAAGCTCCAAAAATTCCCACTGAGAAAGCTGAAGCCAGTGCAAGCTTAACTAAAGTCCTCATCAATCTGCTCCTATATGATCAATAACATACTGAGGTCTGGAATCAATCTACATCTATGTTACATAAGAACTGGTGAATGAGGTTTTTATATGACAAATTGAAGCCATGGACAAGGAAAATAAAAATGAGTTACAGTTGAAAATCACCATATTCTAATCATGTTTAAGACCAATTCTAGAAAGATACTTTGAACTCCAATCTACTCTGGAGATTAACCAATAGGATATCCCTCCATGTAAAATCCTTAAGTTGAATTTCAGTTAAGGAACAAAGAGCAGTAGGTACAGGAAATCAGATCTTTGTCACATAATAAATTCAATATCCATCTCACTCATAGACAACATGCAATCTGATGGAAAACAAATGAGTTTAGTGTTATGAAAGAGGACAGTAAAGTAGAAGTTGTTAAGATAGTAACAACCATTTGCTAAGGTATTACTTCAAACGATATTTGTATAAAATTCTTTCATTGTTACTGAACCACCTAATAAGTCAAAGAACAAATCAAGTAAGTTGAAAGAACTCTTCTTTGTGTTGCATATATATTTGTTTTATGTATACACCAACATATTCTGGAATTTTTTCTATAATTGCTGACAGAGTTCGATAGCCAAAGACTACTTATGAATTGTGAAATAAGATAAGAACTTACAGATAAGACATTTTTCAACAGTGATGCACAATTGAGGACAACTGAGAGGGCAACTCCAGATAACATAGCTATATAGGGGTAACTTGTCAGCAGAGGTATTGACAAAACCTACAAACAGAACAGTTTTACATAGTATTAGATGCCATTAACTAAATTTAATTGAAACCTTATTCTAATCAGATTGTACTCTCAATATGGATTTAGTGCTTACTCCTGAGATTCGAGCAATCTTAATTGGGCCGAGCATCTTCTCCACAAATGGATACAAAAATAGCTGGAAAACTAAAAGACCACATCCTGAAAATTTGGAATAGTTGTTTTAAATGTAATGCTGAAGTTTCTCATCAGAAAAAAAGAAATGTAAAGAAGAAAAAACATACACAAAGCAAATAACAGAGATTATGTTCTCATTTGTTTCAGCTATAATTAGAATATACATATACCATTTGGTCTTTTAAGTGAACCTAGATAATTCTCCAAAACCACTCACTTCATGAAACGGATGAAGAGAAAATGAAAAACCAGAAGAAAAGCAGGAGCTAAGCAAACAACCAGCATTTTAAAATATTTCTTGTGATTAAAAGACAGTAGCAAAATGCTCGATGGTAAAGACATTTGATTAAGGTTCCAACCAGTAGTTCAGAGGATATAAAAAATGGTTACACATACATTAGTTAAAACTTCAATAGAAGAAACAAATATGCTGCTAGAGTAAAAAGTTCATAGACATGGATCATGTCATTTTTACAAGAAAATAATGAATACAACTGCATGGCTACACATGAATTTACATAAAACCAAGAACCAAAAGGCAAAAGAAAGAAAACAGAAAGCTAAGTAGAAGATCACATAGATTACCCCACTAAGGTTCACTAGATAAAATATTTGCCTTCGTTAATTAGTCAGCAATAACAGTTGAAACGGGGAAGTAGAAACAATTCTATGGCTTCCAGTTGGAAATAAAAGCACAACTGGAAGTAGTTTTAAAAAATTAAAGAGGTAGGTCTACAATGATCATGTCTGCTTCACAAGGGATATAGCGGCGGGATCATATCTAAGCAGCTATCTACTTACACGAGGTAATAAAACAGATATCACGAGTCTGATAATGACAATTTTTTTTTTTGTCCAAGAAACTTCTTATCTTAGATTAGTTACTCTCAAAATGATAGATATACTGCAAAAAAAATTGCTTCTTATAGATTCCTGACTAATAGAGGAAGCTCCCTGCACAAATTCAAGAGGAGTTTCAACAACAGAAACCAATGGACTTCACAAGAATGCTGCATCTTTGGTTCAACTAGCAGAAGGAACCAAAGACAACTTTTGCTTTTGCTAAACAGAAGAAAGGAGTGCCATATGGTACCACTTTGAAAACCACAATTAATATGCCCCAACACATGACACCAACAAAACACAAAAAGATTTTTTGTCAGTCAGCAAAGATTAATGCCTTGATAGTACATCGAGTCTGTTACTAATTTATTGGGTCTCACAAAACTAGCTATAATGGCTGATGGAACACTGGTATGACATCATGCATTCAGATCCTTATCACATCTTCAGTGTGCATTGAAGTTCCATCTCTCTTGTTGACTTGATAAATATGAGCGTCATGGATGAAACTATTTCGTCAACTTAGTTAATATCTATTTCTGACAACAAACCACACATGGTGCTACACTGAAAGAAAAGGTTCATGATAAATGATCATTTCAATCATAGAAAAAAAATGATAAAATACATCCATGATTCTACAACAATTGGCTGGACCAGAATGGAGGAAAGAGAAGACACCATGAAACAATAGACTTTAATAAACAAAAACCTCTTCGTGGTAGAGGTCAGAATATATTGATAATTAAACCAACCTGTAATTGTTAGAATTTCACCAACACTTTGAGTTGAATAACTTAAACCTCCAAACTTCCTGGGGCTTTCTGTCCATAATGGAAATATCTGTGGAAACAAATAATTGTCATGTAATATGCATGGTTAACTGGACCAGAGTAGCAACAAATGAAATGAAGTCACCCAGTAAAACTATGACTCAAAATAACTTGCCAGATGATCAAAGTTTCAGCTACAAAAATACCAAATAAGAGGCATAAAGCATCAACAGAAATTCCTACCTTCATCTCTGTGTAAACTGATAGTAACATGCTGAAAGAAACAATGTTTAATGATTAAGATGATAGGAAGACAGATGTTATTAGACATATAACTATACCTCTGAATAAGCCATATCATGAAGGGAGAAAATGCAATATACTATTATGGATGACATCAATGGCCAATTCTTCAAGAGACTTATTCCAGAATCAGTTTCTCTTCCATCTTTTGTTTCTGTTTTCCCATTGTCTTTTGGTAGTGCAGTCTCCAAAGCATCATAGGATTCAGTAGGTGAACAATTAGAAGGATGCATGTGCAATGTCTCCTGCGGTTCACAAGATTTACCATTAATTCCTACAATGTATCCCCTCAATGCATGACTAAGTTAACAAATAAGAAGAAAATATTACGATTTTCATAATCAGGAGTGATGGGATATGAAAGCAAAAAGGAGCTGGAGGATCTACATGTTATGGTTGGCACAGGATGCCCAAAAGAATTTTTTGCATAGTACATCAAATACCATTAAGTCCTTCCCTGATGAGAAGGTGAAAATAGATCTACTTTCTTCAAGGTAGTTACATGTAAAATGATTAGGATTGCTTTTATGCAAGTAGATCAACCACATAGACCTCACCGAGTTTTTTCTTCCAAATATTTTGACATGGTATCACGAAACAATTCCAGTACAGAGAAGAAAAGATTGTTACATGACAAAATTATAAATATTAACTGTTCATCAGCAATTTTTATGTGGTACTGTTCATTGCAGCATTGTCCACATTAGTACTCATTGGCATTGCTCATCCTGTATTGTTGGTCACACGACACTATTAATGCATGGCACTTATCATCGGGTGTCTCAATTACTCATCTTTTATGTGTATCATACTTGATTTGGGCTCAAAGTTATTGCTATAATCATGATTTACATGGTATTAAAAGAAAAATGGTCAAGGGTGGAGTTGGCTGCAGTTTTCAAAAATATTCTCTTTATGTTTAAGGATTCATACTCATCACTATTGTTCTGATTTAATTGGTAGACCTATTTTCAGTTATTTGCCACATTTCGTCCTAGTGCTTCGTTTCCTCAGATAGATAATTCAATGACATCTTTCTACATTCCCTACACCCTAAGTTATTCATCTTGAAGCCACTGATCACATGGCAGCTACTACTATTTCCCCTAATTTTCAACATTCGAGTTCCATGCCAACATTCGAGTTCCATGCCAAATGTTACTTTGACAAATGGTCCTACTAGCATACTTGAGTGCGCAGGCACTGCCAAACTTTCTTTCTTTTTTCCATTTTCATATGTTCTCAATGTTCCTAATTTTTCTTAATCTAGTCTCTGTTAGTAAACTCACAACTCAATTAGTGTTTAGGAAATAAGTCCCTGCTTCTATTTAATCATTCAGTTGCATATCCCACTAGTGTATCTCCACATGATGTCCCCTGTCACTTGGGTCATCCATTCTTGCAAAATTTAAAGAACTAGACCCAGAACTTTGTCTTCTTTTAAATGTGAGACATATCAAATTGCACAAGCAATGTTGTCTTTCATTTGCTCCCAAGAGTGAAGAAACAAGCATCTGCACCACTATTGTTAGTTTATTTTAAAGTTAGAAGTGGAACTCTGTCACTTCAAAATTAGGTTTCAAATCCTTTGTAATATTTGTTGATGACTTTTCTAGAGTTTCTAATTTTTAACCTATGAAATATTATTGTAAATTGCATTTTGCATTTTGTTTATTTCTATTCTGAATTAGGAAAAATTCTACCTACGTGTGTTCATCCATCTTCATGATAAATGCAAAAGAAGCTTTTTCCAGCCCATTCAATTCTGTCATGGCCAACTCAAGTATTCACGTCCTTGCAGTGACACCAAAATGGAGTTACTAAGAGGAAGATTGAGCAACTTGTTCTATAGGATGGACACTCTTGCTTGTGAATGTACTTTTGAGACTGATCCATCAGTTGCCCTTCTTGACATCGAATCCGACAGTTACACTTCCATCTGATTTAGATCTACCTGTTGTTTTACAGAAATGCAAGAGATCTACCCTTCGTATCCTGTCGCTAACTTAGTGACTTATGTTCCTTTATCTTTTTTCTATCATATTTCTGTTGTCTCACTTGATTCTCTTTCAATTCCAAGTCCATTGTGGAACTATATTCCGTCCTGCTTGGGCAAAAGCTATGGAAGCAGATGTTGCATTATTGTACTCCTTCCTTAATTAAAATTGTGTCATTGTGATGGGTATATCCAGTAAAAGCACATCCTTGTGGTTCCTTTGATATGTTAGAATTTAGAAGTCCGTCTTGTCACAAAAATCTCTACACAAATTTATGGGACATTTTCTCATGTTGCCAAGATAATAGACACACACACACACACATAAAGAGCTTGATGAGGAGGTTTACATGAAGTGACCTCCTGTGTTGATTCCAAGCAGGTGAGTTGGCTACAGAAGTCTTTGCATGGGCTAAAGCAGTCTCCTAGAGCTTGCTTTAGTCAATTTACCAGCAATTCTGTGTGAATTTGGGCTCAGGAGAAGCTGAATGAACCACTCTGTATGTTACCAAGAAGTTCTGATAAAAAGTTGAATAGTTGTTTTTGTAGATCATGGTGTAACCACAGGTGACAATTATAAAACAATTCAACTTTAAACCCTTTGTTTAGGCATTGTTAACAAACCAGGATGGTATGTAAGACAGGTTGGATAGCTCGATTATCCTACTGTGAGTAGACTAGACATTCCTTTCAGGTTAGTAATCAGTGGATTCCCAGATGCTCCTCAAAGTAGTTAGTGGGATGTAGTTCTACGTACTCATAGCTATCTTAAAACTGCTGTAAGTATAATTTCGTTGTATAAGAGCCATGCTTATACACAAATTGAATGAAGCACAGATTGGGCTGTTCCTCAAGATCAAAAGCCAGCTGCCCAGTATTATGTTTGTATCATAAGTGTACACAAAGGTTGTTTCAAATTTGAGTGCAATATCCTAGTACCTGAGCCAAAGTTCTTCCTACCTGTAAGATGTTGACTTTTAATTGTCATTTTCATCAAGAGAAGTTGTTAAGATGGTGATTAAATTATCTCATGCAAATCAGTGGATCCCTGCAGCTGATTTTTGTTTATGAAGTGTTGCAGGTTCATAAGTGGCAATATACTTATAACTAGTTGTTAAGAGAATATAAGTATTCTTGTAGATAATAAATTAGTAAGGGTATTTTTGTAAATAGTTTGTTAGGTTTGTACTCCTATAAATACTAGTTGGTCACTCATAATACGGTGACTAGATGTTCTCCTCCCAAGATACCTGTTAACATGGTATCAGAGCAAAAGTTCTAGGGTTAGGGTTAAACATCTAGCAAAAGTTTTGGTCATCGCGACTGTTCAAGCGACACTGTTCATGGCACTGTTCACGCGGCGCTGTTCACTGTTCACGCGCTGTTCATCTCGAGTTTTGACCCTTCGTTTGGTTTGGAGTGCTATTCGCTATGGCTGAAAGTCTATCAAAAGGTATTGTGACGTCTACTAATATTATGCCAATGGTGATGTCTCAAATCACAAATTGAAAGTTGAATGACACTAATTATCAACAGTGGTCAAAAGCCGTTAAGATTTATCTGACAGGCTTAGGAAAGCAACGATATCTCACAGATGACTCTCCTACGGAGGACAACAAGAAACTAATGTGGATTCAAGAGGATGCCCAAATTCTTGGAGCAATATGGAATTCTATGGAGCCACGAATTGCTTACATGTGTTCTCATTGTGAGACAACAAAAGAAGTTTGGGATTATGTCCGGTTATTATACTGTAGTAATCTTTCACGGATGTATGATATTTCTTTGGAGTATTTTCAATTGCAACAAGATAACAAGACAGTAACTGAATACTTTGCTGATCTGAAGCGAGTTTCAGAAGAATTAAATGCCGTAATGCCTCTCTCAAGTGATATTACAGTTATGCAGAGGCAAAGAGAACAAATGCTTGTACTCAAATTCTTGGCCGGTCTCAAACCAGAATTTGAACCAATCAAATCTCAAATTTTAGCGAGTGAACAATTACCATCCTTTGCAGAGGCGTATGCTCGGGTCTTACGTTCTGCATCTAAGGACAAAGCACAGGGTGATGGTGCTCTAATTAATGACAAATTTGCGTTAGTTGCTAACAATGATCGGATAGAGCAACTTAACTTGGGACGTGGCTCTCGTGGAGGAAGAAGTAGAGGAGGTCGTGGGGGTCGTGGAGGTCGAGGCACCCGTGAGTGCACTCATTGTGATTTGAAGAATCTCACTCATGATACTTGTTGGGATTTACATGGAAAACCACCTCGGTTTGTTAATGCGGTTACTATTGACCAAGCTGAATCAAGTTCTTCAGCACAAGGGTCCCAGAAAACTTTTACCATATCCGAGGAAGATTATGTCAAATTTCTGCAGTACCAAACTGCAAATCACGCATCTCTTCCCTCTGCTTCTTTAGCACAAAAAGGTAATGCTATGGCTTGTCTCTCCACTTCCAAAAATTTTGACTCATGGATCATTGATTCCGGAGCTACTGATCATATGTCAGGTACCTCTAGAAATTTTTCTAATTTTCAAGAGTCTACTTCCTTCCCTCATGTTACTTTAGCTGATGGATCTACAACTAAAGTTAAAGGACTAGGCACTGTAGAAATTAACCCATCTCTTCCGCTGTCTTCTATTCTTTACGTACCAAATTTACCTTTTAATCTAATGTCCGTTAGTAAGCTTACCAAATTTCTACAGTGTTCAGTTATTTTTTCTCCTGATTTTGTTGTTATTCAGGATTTGAAGACAAAGAGGACGATTGGTGGAGGGCGCGAGCATAATGGTCTTTATTTTCTCAACTCTAATGGTCCGATTGCGTGCCCTGCTACTGTTTCTCCTCTTGAAATTCACTGTCGTTTGGGTCATCCGTCTCTACAAAATTTGAAGAAGCTGGTTCCTACCTTGAGTCAGTTGTCTTCATTAGAATGTGAGTCTTGTCAATTAGGAAAGCATCATCGTGTTTCTTTTGCCCCTAGGGTCAATAAACGGGTTTCGGAACCCTTTTTGTTAGTTCATTCTGATGTTTGGGGTCCTAGTCGAGTCACTTCAAAGTTAGGTTTTTTGTAATCTTTGTTGATGATTTTTCAAGAGTTACATGGCTTTATTTAATGAAAGATCGTTCAAAACTATATTCCATTTTTTGTGCATTTGTTACAGAAATAAAGAATCAGTTTGGTGTATCTGTACGTATACTTCGCAGTGATAATGCGAAAGAATATTTTTCTACTCCTTTTAATACCTTCATGACTAAGTCCGGTATTATTCATCAGCCCTCTTGTCCTCACACTCCACAACAGAATGGAGTTGCTGAAAGAAAGATTGGACACTTAATCGAGGTTGCTCGGACACTTATGTTGCACATGAATGTGCCCAAACAATTCTGGAGTGATGCAGTTCTAACTGCATGTTATTTAATTAATCGCATGCCATCTAATATTCTTGGAGGCCAATTACCTCATTCCATTCTTTTTCCTCATGAACCTGTGTTTAAATTGCCTCATCGTATTTTTGGATGTGTGTGCTTTGTTCATCAGCTTGCTCCCGGGGTGGATAAATTAGATTCTCGTGCTATTAAGTGTATTTTCTTAGGATACGCACGAGCGCAAAAAGGGTATAGATGTTACAGTCCAGTTTTAAATCGATTTTTTACTTGTGCTGATGTTTCTTTCTTTGAATCCACTCCATATTTTATCAAACAAAGTATGTCTTGTGAGTTAGACCAGTGTCCCTCTTTTTCCTCTCCTGTTTTACCAGTCCCTTCCCCTTTATTACCTGAGTTATCTAATCCACCAGATTCCATAGATCGATTATCTCGTCCTCATCTTCAAGTTTACTCTCGTCGTTCCATGGTTGAGAAAGTTCCTGCTATGCCACGCATTTCACCAATTAACTCTCAATCTTCAAATCCAGGTATGACGCCCTCATCTGAGTTAGATCTTCCTATTGCTTTACGCAAAGGTAAGAGACATTGTACTTCCCATCCTATTTCTAATTTTGTTTCTTATTCTCATCTCTCTTTGTCATATTCTTCTTTTGTTGCTTCCCTTGATTCTATCTCCATTCCTAAGTCTATTACCTATGCTCTTAATCATCCTGGTTGGAGATTAGTCATGCAAGAAGAGATGTCTGCTTTGGAACAAAATGGTACTTGGGATCTTGTCCCTCGTCCTTCAGGTAAGCCTGTTGTTGGCTGTAAATAGGTGTACACTATAAAAGTGCAGCCTAATGGTTCTATTGATAGATTAAAGGCTCGTCTGGTAGCTAGAGGATTTACTCAAGTGTATGGAGTGGACTACTTAGAAACATTTTCTCCTGTTGCAAAGATTACCTCTGTTCGTCTTCTTATCTCTTTGGCAGCCACTTATAATTGGCCATTGCATCAGTTGGATGTGAAAAATGCATTTCTGCATGGAGATTTGGAAGAAGAGGTATATATGGAACAACCTCCTGGATTTGTTGTTCAGGGGGAGAATCCGCGGTTGGTTTGTCGTTTGAAAAAATCCTTATATGGATTGAAACAGTCTCCGAGAGCTTGGTTTGGCCGGTTTAGTAGTGTTGTCATGGAGTTCGGTCTGACAAGATGTGGAGTAGATCACTTTGTATTTTATCGGCATTCTAATGCTGGTAAAATTTTATTAGTTGTTTATGTGGATGACATTGTGATTACAGGTGATGATGTTGTGGGGATCCAGAAGCTTAAATCCAATCTGCAGGCAAACTTTCAGACAAAGGATTTAGGTCATCTACAGTATTTTCTGAGTATTGAGGTAGCTCGGTTTAAATATGGGATTTATTTATGTCAAAAGAAATATGTACTCGATATGTTGAGTGAAGTTGGGATGTTAGGTTGCCGACCGGTGGATACTCCTATGGATCCCAATGTGAAATTAGCAAGAGATCAAGGTGCATTACTTGATGATCCTAAGCAATATCGAAAACTTGTGGGTAAATTAAATTATCTCACTATAACGAGACCTGACATTTCGTTTGCAGTGAGTGTTGTGAGTCAATTTCTTGATACCCCTCATACTAGTCATTGGGATGCTGTTATACGGATTCTCAGGTATCTTAAGAGTGCTCCTGGAAAAGGGTTGCTGTATCAAAATCATGGACATACTGATATTGAAGGATATAGTGATGCAGATTGGGCTGGTTTTGCCTCAGATCGAAGATCGACTACAGGATATTGTGTGTTTGTTGGTGGTAATTTAGTGTCATGAAAGAGTAAGAAGCAAACAGTTGTATCCAGATCAAGTGCAGAATCTGAATACCGCGCTATGGCTCACACTGTGTGTGAGTTGGTTTGGTTGAAGAGCATGTTACTTGAACTTGGGTTTGAGCATAAACAGCCTATGAATTTAGTGTGTGATAATCAGGCGACTGTTCATATTGCGTCTAATCCAGTGTTTCATGAAAGGACAAAACATATTGAAGTTGATTGTCATTTCATTCGAGGGAAATTGCTTGACGGGGTCATCAAGACATCTCATGTACCGTCTGTAGATCAATTGGCTGATGTGTTTACCAAGAGCTTAAGGGGCTCTAGGGTGAAATACCTTTGTAACAAGTTAGGTGCTTATGATATATATGCTCCAACTTGAGGGGGAGTGTTAAGAGAATATAAGTATTCTTTTAGATAATAAATTAGTAAGGGTATTTTTGTAAATAATTTGTTAGGTTTGTACTCCTATAAATACTAGTTGGTCACTCATAATACGGTGACTAGATGTTCTCTTCCTAAGATACCTGTTAACACTAGTGATTAAAGGATGCGGTTTAAGTCATTCAAAAAATCAAGCAGGAATGTAGACTAAGTCAAAGTTCCTTAACCACATAATGCAAAGAAAGATTCTGAGTACTTTCACTAAAGGGTGAAGTGTAGGAAAAAAGGTCCAACAATATACATTTAACTAAGCTTTTCTAGATTCAATTGCCGTGACAAGTTACATTGAAAAAAAATTTCTCAGCTATGAGACGTGATATAGCAAAATAGCATTCCACATCAAGACACGTCTCAAAATGATCAACATTGAAGATGACAGGAAATCTAATCAGAATTCAATGTATAAACTGGAGACTTACTGGTAGCCAAAAACAACACACTGCCCCAATCAATGCAAAGAGCGATATGAAAAGGCATGGCAAGAAGTAAGGAAATCTGAAAAAAAAAAAATTTGGAGCATTATGGATAAGAAACTCAAGAAGAAAGTATTAGGCCAACAACATTTTGAAAATATTAATACAGACCAAGAGCATTGTTTACCTCCCAAAGATAGAATTTGGAGAAAATATAGCAGGATATTTTTCTGCAGGCTTGGTTCATGAAATAAAAATTAGAGCAGCACATTAATGAAACTCAAAAGATGCGGCGTAAAATAAATCAGTCTCTACTTATACATGCTTCACAAGATCAAAGAATTTTGGGTCTTTTGTACATATAGAATGTGGAAACTCTACTTGTAGGCTTTTAGCTCATTATACATGAATGTTCACTAAACTATGTCGAATCTTGTAGGCAGTTTCTTATATCAAAGTAAAACCCCATCAGGTTTTTATACTGTACTGTTCCAAAAGTCAAGTTAACAAGAATAGAAGCAAGATAATCTTTTCTTGATGAAAGAAATCCAAAAACCAAAATCAGTAGCAGCAAAAACATTATAAGCAAAATGTGATTTTTTTTTGGCAATGGGGATTCAGTCAATACATGCATCTTAGGAACTTGAGTAGTATTTGAGTTAAAGCTGCTTCCAATAGTTAATATGCACATGATAAACGCTAAATTAGCGGCAGAACAGTAAATGGGAATTCATAAACAACACGCAGGGTACCTGTGCAAGAAAGCCTCCCAAAGCCGGTCCAATGATCAAACCTATGGCCCATGATGTACTAATCTGGAAAAAAAAATTATTGTCAGTGTTTTAACGTATTCTAGTTCAAACATGAAGGCTAGGCCATTAGTGTGGCTAAATTGAACACTCCAGTATGGTTCAGAGATGCCGTTGAGCAGGTGAAGATTCACTCTGTCTGAAGAAGATCGAGCCTTTCACTCCAAAGTCATTGTTTAATTGCTATTTTGTTTCCAGTGTATTGTATTTGCAACTTACCAAGACTTTCAAATAGTGCATTTTTTTAGTTCTACATATGTTGTTTTGACAAAATTATATTACTTGATAGGTAACTATCTTCTCAATCTTAGCTCACACTGTAATTGTGTTAGTTAACTGACATATCTCATAGTACAAATTTTGCTAGATAAGTAGCTAGTTTATAAATCTGAAGAAGAAGAAGTATAGGGCAATCTGAGGAGCTTACAGAAGAGAGTGCCACAGCTTGATACTCATGGCGGAAAATCTCACTTGCATATGCCTGGACATTTCAGCAAATCAGTCATTGCAGTCTTTAGATTTTATGTAAATGCAAATGCAGGGAAAAAGAGAAGAAATGCATTTACATCAACATAAATTAAGGATAACAGCTTCATTATTCAGCTGTGAACTTCCATAGGTAAAAGACATGATGAATTGGTAATACCTTTACTGGCCCGAGTAAACCATTCAATGCACCAAGCAGAAACCTTGTACAAATTGCCATCCAGTAGTTCACACTAAGACCGAATATAGTATTGAAAACAACTCTGAAACCGAGGTTTACCAAGTCTTATTGAACTATTCATACTTGGAACAGAAAACTTAAATTCAAACAGATTAAGCAGAAATACACTGTGATTATCCCGATGAATATGACCGGTTTTCGACCGTATCGATCAGCCACTACTCCCCAAAACATGGAAGTCAGAGTTCTTCCAAGCATATACGAGGCACCTTCAAAATAATACGCAATGCATGACTATTTATCAAGGACAAGTATGCAATAATTTGCAATTCTTGGTGGAAAATTATCATTAAAATAGAGGGACATAGACCCACCTACATAGCCAGCATAAAAATTGATATCTTCTTCCCTCTTTGCAATGTGCAAATCTCTTATCTGCAATAGTTACATTATTTTTTTAAAGACTGGAGCATCTGTAACTGAAATTAGGAAATCTGGTTATCTATTCCAAAAGGAAAGATACAGACGTATCCATGACATTAGAGAGAATAAGAAGTATAAGAAATTTCTTTGTGAAAGTAAATGCATGAGCTGGATAGAATTTTTACTAAACAAGTTGCAAATCCAATAATCTGTGGGATTCATTTGTAAAATCAATAACGCAGTAGTAAAGTTAAGTAAGCCGCATTTTTAGTCCAAATTACCAAGGCAAGGAGTAAAATAGAAGTTTCTACGTTCAGAGTTCCATGGTTTGTTTAGCAACATGAATGGTGCAAGCAACCAATGTCTAACAACATTACATCTACGTTGGGAAAAAAAACAACATTACATCTGTTTCCATGTAAACTTTATAATTTGGTACAGATTTGCTAATCCTTCTATAGATTGCACAGTTTAGAGATAAGTATAGGATGCAACGCACCACCAAGATATCCATCTTTATACACTACTATGGGTGGCCAATTTCTTATATACAAGTTTAACATTGAAAATTCAGATCAACTATTTGATTTTTTTTAGGGTGGCTTTTTTGTTTTGTGTGGGGGTTTTTTTGGTTGGGGAGGGGGGGGGGGGGGGGGGGCAGGTTTCTTAGGTTTCAGAAGGAGGATGCTGCTCCAAGCCTAAATCATCCCCATATCATTTTTTTTCTCAACCAGACTGAAGGGACTAGCTGCTTCTAGGTCTATTAATATTTAGATTCTTAAAAGAATAAGGTTATTTTACAGATATCCGTCTTTATATACTATTATGAGTGGCCAATTTCTTAACATTGAAAATTCCAATCAACCATTTGATTTTTTTTTTAGAGTGGCTTTTTGGTTTTGGGGGGGGGGGGGGGGGGGGGGGGGGGTTCCTAGGTTACAGAAGGAGGATACTGCTCCAAGCCTAAATTATCCCCATATCATTTTTTTCCCAACTAGATTTAAAGGACTAGATGCTTCTAGGTCTATTAATATTTAGATTATTAAAAGAATAAGATTATTTTACAGATATTCATCTTTATACACTACTATGAGAGGTCAATTTCTTATATACAAGTTTAACATTGAAAATTCAGATCAACCATTTGATTTTTTTTTGGGTCGTCGGGGGGGGGGGGGGGTGTTCCTAGGTTTCGAGAAGGAGGATACTGCTCCAAGCCTAAATTATCCCCATATCATTTTTTTCCCAACCAAACTGAAGGGAATAGCTGCTTCTAGGTCTATTAATATTTAGATTCTTAAAAGAATAAGGTTATTTTACAGGCCTTGAGATCTAAAGAGGAGAATGTAACTATTTCTTCACACGCAAAAACAGTCTGCTCCGTTTGGATTAATTGTTTTGGGGGTGTTTTTGAAATATTTTACTGTAGTAATATAGATGAAAATTTTTTACTGTAGATGGGGTTGTTTTTGGCGTATTTAAGGTTGTTTTTTGTGTTTTTGGTATTTTTGAAATTATTTTTGTTTGTGTATTACTACAGCATAATATATGAAAAACTTTTTTTTTCAAAAAATGACCAATCCAAACGGATTAGTAGTTGAACATTGAAAACTGAAAGACTAGCAAGATATCTGACACGAAACAGTAGAGAATCCCATGCAAAATCCCTATAAGAAGTCAATCAAAAGACTGTTAAACTAAGCCACTCGAGACAAAATAAAGGCAAGCCATATATAGAATTTGAACAAAAGGTCAAAGGCAACCAGAGTCGGCTAAAATGTACTTACCATGAAATAAAGAAATGGAAAGAGAGATGAAATTGGTAGTGCTGAGGAAGCAACCAAGACAAAGTGAAAGAAACAAGACATTAGAGCATGACAATGCAATACAACTGAAAATGTCAACAAAACGATAGCCAATCCCCATATAAGTGCTAAAGATATTTGTAAACAACCATGAAGCTATACACATGAAGGTTATATAAAATTGCCAAAACATTTTCGTTGAAAAAGGAAAAACTAAGCACGAAAAGGCAATAATATAGAGATATCCAGAGTTTTTTTTTTTTTTTTGGGCCACAAATCCCGGATGAACCATTACTCATCTAGGATAAAAAAATGCCCACAAATGGGAGCAAGTAAAGAATATTGTGGCAACCAAGAAAAGACATGCTGCACTCACAGACTATTTGCTGTAAACTATTATATCTCATTTCTTCTGTCCAAATTCAGACTCTTACAAAATTTGGTCTGACCAAAAACTATAGTCATAAACCAGAGTCTGAACTTTAAATAAAGATTTTGTTTAAATACTGCATACATGAAAATTGGCACTAGCAACACATACTTCTTTGTTACTCCAATTTGAAGAAACTAATGTGGTGAGTTCACATGGTTTACATTTCTCTTTGATCTTGAACGGAGTTCAACCTCTTCTTTAATATTTGTGCTCAGTCAAACTAAGTCACTTCTCAAGTGTGTGCTTTTGGTAATGATGCAGGTATTTCTCTTCTCCAGCATCTATCTCAGTTTCTTCTTCCAAAAACATGTACCAAACCACATTTTGCTTGTTCATATGTTCAGGCAAAATCCTGGTAGCAGTTCATCTTCTATATCGTTTTTGTTGGATCTTTTCAACAATAACCCATAAGGTAGAAAGAAAAGTTATTGCAATATAACTGAATTCAGTAAAAGTATTTTCCACTTTATACCTAAGGCAACAAGAAACCGTTACAGGACAAAATAGAGAAAATAACCTACTTCTGTCTAACATTCCAAATGGCAGGACTAATATCATCCAATCCCAAACTCTAAGAAGAAGATCTCTTAATCTCAGGTGGATGTTGTTCCTAAAAGTGTAGATTTCCTTCAGAATCCACGTGAATCTCAAATGGGAATGAATTTCTAGACACTCGTATTCGATAGGGACATTCTTATTAGCATTCTTAGCAGCCCAACAGCACAACCTAAGAAAAAATGTTTACAAAGCAGAATTCAGAAGCTCCGTCTGGTCAATTAAAATACTAGTCCACTGTTCTGTTTCACCTACTACTGGGAAAGGTCACAAGATTAATACAAATTTGGTATATATCTACCAGAAAAATTCAGATATGAATGGTCCCATAATGCAAAAAGGGAACCGTGTGAAAAACAAATAGAACTTCCTTTCTCTTGAAATGGTCAATGTCACTCATTGGCTATAATAATCACATTCGTTCTGCCTGGTGACATTTTTGCTCCGTCTATACCATTAATTGCCTTCAATTCAACAGCCAAATTGAAAAGATCAGATATTAATTTTTTTCTGGCCATTCTCTATTAGATTCGTCAGCTAGTTATTAAATATCTCTAAAGATCCTTTGACAAAAAGAATGAAGACCATCAGTACTTTTTTCTTAACATTTTATAGCCAGTTAATAGAAAAGCATGAGTTAATAGCAAACAGACCAGTTAACAGAAAAGCAAGAGTCATCCCCTATGCCACAAAGACAGTAGATTTTTTAAAATAATAAGCAGCTTCCTCTCTTCTACAATTTCAGGATGTGCTACAGAAGCTCATTTGAAGTAAGTGATATAAGGGATAGAGCTTTTTGTTCTGTTTCTTTTCCATGATAACAAGAATCAGGAAAAAAAACAAAGTACATCTCCTAGAATAAATTATTGCAGCTAGAGGAGGGATGAAACCAAAATTGTAAACCACTCAAGGCCAATGCGAGACATGAAGGAATTATCTCTGATTAAAAACTCTAAGATTCGTGAGTTGAAGTTTGCTTTCTCCAGTTCTATTTCTCCACTTCTCGAACTCATGAATTAAAATAAAATCCTAAATGCAAGAGAGGAGATCAGTTCACTAGTCTCACCCTGACCAATTTTCATACACTTCCTTCCAATATCCAATAAGACACTAGCTGTCCAGTTACCAGACCGACAAAGCAAAACCAAACTCTAATAATCATATTTGGCTTAGTTCACATTCAATCCAGCAAGAGTAGAGCAGAGTTTAAAGAAACTTCAATTACCTGCAGATAGCACAACGGTCCATATGGCTAGAAGCTTCGTGATGGGCAGACCTCTCTGCCTCTCCTTCATCTCATCCACCATACAACCAGGGCAGTTCTCATAGTATGGTTTCTTCAGGAGTTTTTCTTGAAGCTCATCATTTGCCATTTTCTCACCAAATTCTCAGCAGCACCACCGCCCCACCTGTCGAATTGCCTCAAGACCAACTGCAAAATCAATGAAACAATTGAAAAAACAAATAAGAAGACCAGAGTTATGTATAAGAATCAATGGAGGGCCAGCCACGAATGATTTGTGGACTAAAATTTTTTATCACAACTCTTATTTTCGAGTCAGTTATTCTCATGCTATCTACCAATGGAAAAAAGTGAAAATTACGTACTTGAAAGAGAGAGTGTCTGGTACAGATTCAACTTGTGAAGAATTGGGCGAATTCAGGCAATGCACAAATATAATGGTAACATTTATATGACTGATTAAGATGCATGTGCAGCTTTCCAAGTAATCTGAGTACTGGAATTTGTTTGTCGTCATTTGCGTGTATATGTACAACTGGACATCATTGCTAACGTAGATGGGACTAAGACAGCATAGCAATACTCAACATTTGTTTATAGTAATATTGTAGTTAGATATAGTAATATATTGTAGTTAGACTAGAGTATTTCTGGCTGTGCAAGGCACAGCCAATGCCCAAGGTATTGTGTCAAAAATATTGAAATGTGTTTTTTTAACAGGAAAGAACCAAAGCTGAATATCTTCAGGTATAGTGAGCTATATGAGGATGCAAACAGAAGAAAATAATAGATCGAAAGGCAAATATTCCTGTACAATAAATATTGAACAATATTAATCATTAATTGGAGAATTTCAAATAAAAATTGTCCCTGTTTACTCATTTCCCTAGACGAAGGTAATAAAAATAGAGTCTAGAAAGAAATGCTTACTCTTTTGTTTCTATTACATAGCAATCTATTGATTAGTTAGCTCCATTACAGTCATATAAAGCATACATTGACTTAATAAGTGAAAGCAAACAAACTTACAATTGGAAAAGTATGATTAACAGGTGAAATACAACAAAACTCAGGCACAAAAATTGCACTTCCATATAATTGACTCTTTGTGGGAGAAAAGAAAGCTGAAAGAAAAATTAAGAAACGGGAAACAGAGAGAGACAGAAAAGAAGAAGAAAACAAAAGATGATGGGCTAAAGTTGTAAAATGAAGTAGAAAGGGCGTGTTTTGCTTTCCTGCCATCGGTGCACTTCTAGATTTTTATTTGACTTTTTGACTCCTATGGGCTAAAGTTGTAAAAATGAAGTAAAAAGGGAGTGTTTTGCTTTCCTGAATCTTGACACATCGATGCACTTCCATATACTCCCTCCGTCCCACTTTGATAGTCTTGTTTTCCTTTTTCGTCTGTCCCAAATTATAGTCCACTTTCCCATTAAGAAATGTAGTAATCTTTCAAATTGTCTAAAATACCCTTATTAAATATTTTGTTATTAATACATTGTTATTAAATACTAACCCACTACATTGAATACATTGAGTTTTTCCAATACATAGATAACTGATATTTTTTGGCACCATTAGTTGTAGCTGATATTAATTGGCACTCTTCGTGATTAGCATAAGGGTATTTTAGGAAATTATTAATCTAAATTTATGTTTTCAACCAAATTAATTACACTTTCTTAATCTGTGTGAAAAAAAAACCAAAACTAACAAAACGGGACGGAGGGAGTATTTATTTGACTTTTTTACTCCTATGACTTCTTGTCTTTGATAACGGAGACAAAGAAGTGAAGAACAACAAAGGTGATGGCAACTACGTCTAAGAAAAGATGGCAACTGAGAAATAAAGCAAAAGGCTGTTCGCAAGAAGTCAAAAATAGCCCTCAACAGTTACTGTTTTGGGGCTAGTTATTTTTATCTGGGCAAGGTAGTAATTTCATGTGAAAAGCCATGCGGCTGAACCTGAGAGTAGAAATCTTAGGTCTTCATATATATGTAAGATATAGTAATACTCAACTGGAACTTATATTGTAGTTAGATATAGTAATATATAGCTCTATTTAGGGGTGTGAATCGAAATCGAAATCAATAATTCGGAACTTTGAAATAAAAAATTTTCAAAATTTTGGTATCAGAATTTTCGACCGATTTCGATTTTGAATTCACCAATTCCGAATTCGAATTCGTTCCGAATTCAATTCAGAATTCGGTAAATTTTTATTTCACCGAATTCATGAATATAAAAATTATTATTATTATTATATAAATATTATATTACATATAATTTTTATTATATAAATATTATATTACATATATATAAAAAAAATATTATATATATGTGTGAAAACGAAATTGAAATCGAAATAGGAATTCCGATTTCACCGATTTCATGAATATAAAAATTATTATTATTATATAAATGTTATATTATATTATATATATATATATATATATATATATATGAAAAACGGATTTGAAATCAAAATAGGAATTCTGAATTCCGATTTCGAATTGTGAATTTTCAATTTGAAAAATCTCATTACCGAATTTGACCAATTCGAAATCAGATATTCTGATTTCCATTCCGAATTACCAAATTCGAAATTTCGAATTCAATTATTCGAAATTTTTCGATTTTGCACACCCTTAGCTCCGTTTATAGTAATATTTGTTTGTAGTAATATATATAACAGGGCCACCAACAGTAACCTATGTTTCCTTGTAAAGTTAGTATTATTTTTTCATAAGTGGAAGGTTTTGAATCAATTTTTTTTTATTATCAGTTACGATCTCTCCTATTTTATCATCAAATCCAACTCACGCCCTTATTATTGTTGTCATTACACAACTGTAAAACGGCATATATAGAAGAGAAAAGGGCTTTTTGTGTTTTTACATTGTTTTTTAGATTTTCATTTTTGCCTTCTTTAATATTTGTCCCATTAAATTCCATCTTTTTTTTTCTTATCAGTTTTTCCCTTTTATCTTGCACACCCACAAGTGTTGGTGCAATATAGAGGTGTCAAAATGGGTAATTTGGTGGGTTTGGGTTGGATAAAATGGATAATGGGTATAAGTAAGTCAACCCATTTATATCTATTTAATTAGATGGGTACAAGTGGGTAAGTCAAAAAATGAATTGGGTAACCTAATTACTTGTTTATAATCCATTTATTTTAACTTTTTGTAAACTCATTTAAATTCATTTTTGCAAACTAAGTTATCAATTTATATTATCCTTTGCATCCATCATTAGTTTTAAATATTTACTTATAATGTTCAATACGCTTAATTACTAGTTTTTTTTTCCATCCGTACTCTATGTCGCAAAATTACATATTATTTTATCATTGAATAATAAAAATATAAAAATTTGAACTAAGTATTATAAAAGTTAACATAAAAACTTATTCCAAAAGTTTTGCACTCCTAGCATTTTTTCTTGTGTAAATTTAAAATTTATTTTGGAAAGGTAGGAAAAAAGGTTAAAACTTGTCATAAATTGGTAATGCTGAAAAATGAGCAAGTTAAAAAATTAAGAGAAAATAAAATGATAAAATAAAACTAACAAATAATAGTAATAGTAATAATAATAATAATAATGAAACAAAAGTAGTTAACATCATGACAAAATGAAGAATCTGAAAAAAAAAAATGGATGAATGAAGAGAGGAGGATTGGGGGGAGACAATTTTAAATGAGTTAATTGGATTTGATGGGTTACCCAATAATATCCATTTATTTAAATGGGTATTATTGGATAACCCATTTATATCCATATGTAAAAACTTAACATATCCATATTCATCTATTCATGGACAAGTATGGGTAAATTTAACTAAATAGATTTGTTTGCCACCTATATTACAATGCAACAAATCCAATACTGCAAATTATGCAATGAAGAGCATGGCATGGAATCCAACGTTGAATTCAAACGTAATGACATAATCTCCAAATATAAAATGCAATATTCTGTATGAAGAAAATCACTTGATTTGTCAACTATGTTTATGGCAGTGATAACTCTTCATATGTGCGCATTCTTGGTAGTATAGAAAACTAGAAGTAGGAACTCACATCTATTTTTAGGGTGTTTTAAAATATTTTACGGTAGCAATGTATGCAAAAAAACTGTTACTATAAATGTTTTTAATGGTATTTTTGGAGCTATTTTTAAAATATATCTTGAGATATTTTTAAAATTTAAAATTTTAAGACGGCATTTTTAAACATAGGCGGCAAGAGACGAAGGGAGGGGAAGGGAGGACGAGCGAGGAGGAAGAAAGGGAGGAAAAAGGGAAGGGGAAGAGGGAGAACGAAGAAGGAGGGGAAGGAAGAGGTAGGAGAGAAAAGGAGGAGGTGGCGGCGGGTGGTGGTGTGTGATGGTGGCTGGTGGTGGTGCTGGGTGATGGATATAGAAGAAAATAGGGGACATTTTTATTATTTTTTTAGTGCATTTGAGATGTGTTGTGTTTTTTAAAATTTTTTAAAGTTGTTTTTAAAGTTTATTGTTATAGGCTTGAAAGACAAAAATAATTATTCAAAAAACTTTTAAATCCAAACGCAGCCACCACCCATTATTAAACAGACACTTGAAATCGTAAAACACGTCTTTTCCTGGAACGTTCACTCTCACAACAAAGACGTCCTCTTCCAGCAAAACTATCCTAAAAGCACAATCCAAATTGGTACCGTCGTCTTCTCATAAAACGACATTTAGGCTTTGACAAAACAAATTCCAACTAGTTCACTAATGTTCAAAATCGCACGAAACCCACGATGCCTGACTTTCAGCCATACATGCTTGAATATCTTATGTGGAAAATAATGGAGATTATTTGGAATAGTTTTTTAAAAAAAAAATACTGTAACACTTTATATGATATGATGTACATGAGATAAAAAAGTGGTTAAAAAACATGTTCATGATGCAATTAAATAATTCTTTAGCAAATAAGAGCCTATCCAAACACAATCCAATGTATGTTTTTTGAAGAGGAGATTTTTGAAAAAAAAATTTAGAATAATATTGCAGTTTTTTTTTTTTGAAATGCGATATAAGTGTGGCAAAAAAAATATGGTTAAAAAAAAAAAAAGATGATCGAAAACGTGTTACTATGCAATAAAAAAATTTTGCAAATAACATATCCAAGCAAAGGAATATTAGAGCCGTGAAACATTTGAGATGACTCAAAACACATAAAAAGACAAATGATATTTGATGATGGGCTGAGTCATGTGACTGAATACAATTTATGTACCTAGCGTAAGTCACAAGCATCACTAGGATACAAACCAAACATGTAACATCTTTATTTATTTATTCAAGAACCTATGCAACAGTTCCAATCACGTGTACACACTACATACAAAATGAGCTGACAAAGGGGTGTTTGAAAAATCAAATGCGTCTGCCAATCTACATAAGGCCTCCGAGGACAAAGATACCGAGTACGAGGCTTGATTTTGATATCGTATATGATATTAAGGTTGAATATATGTAAATATATAAAATTTAAATTGCGATTGTCGTCATATATTCATATGACAGATTAATTCATAGTAAAAGAGTAATTAAAAAAGGTGTAAAAGAGAATCTTTTACCAAGAATACGTGGGCTGTCGGATTGTCGAGCCCCTTATTCCCAGCACGTTTCGTGACGCCTCCATTGTGGGCTGACGATTGATTAACCTGTGAGTACGCCTCAAATGGGGATAGAGGTTTATGATATGCTGCGTAGTAGTGTGAATGTGTGATGGGTACCCTGAATCTGCAGATCCGTGGTTTCCGCGCTTCAGAGGCTGGTTGGCTGCCCAAATCGGAGTCGCGGTTGATTGACGTGGTCTGGGTTCAAATTTATTTGCCAATAAAAAGAGAAAGTCAATATAAAATTTGTACTGCGATTTGGTTTGTTAATTGTTACTCGTAAGGTGAATTTGGACTGTCAATTGTCGAGCGCGAGCTCTGTTAACCACATAATTAAGGGTGTTTAAACTTTGGAAAGAAAAAACTCAAAAATGGGCTAATATCAGCCAATCCATTTTAGATCGGGAATCTTATAGAACCTGTTTGGATTGCATTTTTCATTATTTTTCATGGAAAAAATACTGTAGCGATTTGATGTATGTGAGGGAAAAAGGTAATAGGAAAATGTGTTTACGGAAAACAACGTAATTTTTCGACGGAAAACAGCAATCCAAACAAGGCTTAGTTCGGGAATTGGATTTCAATTAAAAAAAGAATTCTAGGTAAAATTAATTTATAATTTATATCCAATTTTTAAAATTTCGTAAGACAATTTGAGAATAGTTGTCAGAATTTGATTTCCCAAGTTTTAATATAATAATTTTTAAGTGTTCCCCCCTTCCCCAACCCAAAAACCAATAAAAAAAAGTTTCCCAGCTACACAAACTTGGCTAGTTTATTAGTTTAAAAGTTTTAACTATGCTTATAGAGGATCATGTGACCTTGTTTTTCCGTACAAGATCATTTGACCTTAAAAGCACATTGAACATCAATCTTGTTAATTGCACATTAAATATACTGAACTAATTTATAAATATGAATTATGCTCAGGGATTTAAATGCTTCGCTTATTTTTATACCTTTAGAGAAGAGAATTCTTGAACTGACGCCCTTGCGTCGGCTCAATTGGGTTTTGATGCGGTGTTTACGGAGTTTTGACACCTCCCGGCGAAGGTTAAGGCGTGCTTGCAACTCGATAAGTTTTTTCTTCCTCATTTTCGGCTATGTAGTGTAAAGGAGTAGTTCTTTTTCATGTAGTGTGTGGTCATATATCATTTACTTATTGTATTTATTTTATTTTTTTAATAAAAATAATGGGCTGGCATCCCTTATGGGGTTTGCTTATAAAAAAAAATATATACTTAACTAATTTACGCCAAAAAATTTAATTCAAATTGTGGATTTTATCAAAATATAAATTATCTAGCCAAAATTCAATTGCCAATGTCTAAATTAAATTACCAAATAAATGTTTTGAACGGATCCGGATGTTGAGCTTCTAGAATATCTAGCCAAAATTTAATTACCAATGTCCAAATTACGAAGTAAAAATTTTGGACATAATCGAATGTTAGGCTTCTAGGATAAAAAAATGCGAAGAAACTAAAATTTTTTAACTGAATTTTCAATTACCAACAAATCACCCCTAGTAAAAGTCACTCTACGATGTATATTTGCTTTTATAAAATATACAAATTATATGCACTCCTTATGAATATTGTTGTTGATTGATTTTCTTCAGCTTGACCTAAGACCACATACGATCAATGTTTTAAAAACCGGACCGTTAATTGAACCGGTGAAGTGAAAGGGTCGAGATTCAACCGGTCGGACCGGTTCAACCTCGGTTCAATGAATTTTTTAAAAAATAATTTATATAAATATATATATGTACAAAATAAGACATGTAATGGACTAATTTAATACTTTATGTGATGAAAAGTTTACTATTTTTTAATAACTTGGATTTTTAAAAATAAATTTTTAAAATTATAAGTTAAAATAAATAAATTTCATCTCAATTTCAATCATATCTAAATCCAACCCAAAAATATCACAATATTTTGAAATTATACAAAATTCACATCTATGAGAATTTAGATATTGTGAACTTAAATTTTAATTTACGTTTTGGGATTTAGAGATTGCAATTTAAAAAAGAAAGTTTGGAATTCGAAGGAAGTCAAGAAAATCGAAAATAGAAATGTAAACTTGATAAGAAACAAAAAAATGAGATAAAAGTGAGTGGTTGTGGCATTAAATAATTTGGGTTAAAAAAATAGTTCTTTTTTAACATTTTTTCAATTTAATGGACAAAAACAAAATTAAAAGATGGAAGAAAACATCAATAAATTAAAAATAAAGAGGTTTGATTAAAAAGGGAGTGACAAAAGAAAAGAGGATAGAGAGAGAGAGAGAGAGAGAGAGAGAGAGAGAGAGAGAGTTGAAAATTAAAAAGAAAGAGCCATGAGAGGATGAGATTTTGTAAAAAAAATGGAAAAAAGAAATATGAGTGTTTGTTTTATATAAATAAGTTATCAAAAAAAACTAATAAGATGTGATGGTGCAACGGTTAATACATTGATCTTTTATTAGAAAGGTCTTGAGTTCAAATCTTGATAGCTACATTTTGCAAAAAAAAAAAAAAAAAAAAAAAAGAGGAAGGTTGAAAACCGGTCCAATAACGGTTTTTACGGTTCGATCGGTTCTTGACCGGTTTTCTGAAAAAGTCAACTATGACATTGAACCGGACTGGTGCCATGGCCGGTTCGCGGTTCAACCGGTCGAACCGGCCGGTCCGGTCCGGTTTCAAAACATTGCATATGATCCACTCTCGATTTATAGGAACTAGTTTTGTACCCGTTCGTTGAACGGGAATCATAAAAAAATAATAAACTATTTAATTAATTTTATAAAAATGTCGATATAAAATAAAAATTTAATGTATAATCTATTATAACTTATCTTAAGTATATTACTATGTGCGCATTGTAATACAAAGTATTCTTATAATATAAATTTGAACATCTAATTCAGTGAATAATAATTCAAAAATAGAAAAAATATTATTCAACAATACCATAACATTAAAAAACTTGAAAATAAATAAAAAGTGCAGTAAATAGTGTCAAATAATATTCTATTTTTCATAAACTTGTTTTTGTTTTTCTTCTGTTTGAACATTCTCCTCGATCTATCTGTGCAAATCAGTATTTATTGATTTTCCATTATCGCTGCATGATAGCAAAGCAGGATAACTAAGTACTGGAAAAAAATGATTTATCGCATTCAAAATTGTGTGTAACAATACGTAAAGATTATAATTTAAGAAAGTAAAATAGTATATTAAATCTACCTTTTCATGCAAATCTTTTTACTAGGATTTCCTTCCTCTGTAGTTTTTATTGAACCCTCTGATGAATGATTCATATGAAGTGTATTAAAATGTTATTAATTAGAATCATCTGTTATACTAATTGGGATCTGGGAAGAAAATGCTTCAGGTTGGTATTGGTTGTCGGTTCCACCAATTTGATAATGATTTATCAAAATTAAAGACAAAAATATTATGCGGGATATAATATGTGAAATATAAGAAAAATTTATTGCACATAACCTGTAAAAGCATGAAATGCATTTCCCTCCCCAAATCACAGTAGAACCATCTAGTCACTGTAAATCTATTACTACCTTGTTCCAGATTGTAATTGTTCCACTTGATTTGGAACACAAAAGGTTTCCACGTGATCTTATTTATAATTGATGACACGGTTTCACTGCTAAATTCTTCCTGAAAAAGAAATGCATAATAGATTTTTTTTTGTTAGAATATTCAACGGCTAAGATAAGTGTCGGATTATCTACTATTATTAAAAGAGTAAATCTTTCCTACACTGACAGTGTATACACTATCATCGTTGAATTCATGACATGTGTGCAAAAATTGAATTTCAAATTCAAATTTTGCATAGTTGTCATTCATCCAATGCTGATAGTGTGTGCGTGTAGTATTTAAGTTCCATGGGGGTACCAAAAGTTAGCGCCTTTTGGTATTCCTTGTGGGGTTAATTTAGGTGTTATGCGTATAAATTCTTGACAAAAAAAAAATGATAGTGTATACACTGTCAATGCAGGAAAAATTAATCCTTATTAAAAATATTTTTAAAAATTAGATATAAGTTTACCTTGTTAAATTCGTCAAGAACAAAAGAAAGTTTGTATTCTATTATTCTTTCAGCCTCTTGATCAAATATAACAAACCAAGCACTACTGGTTGCATCACTTGCCAAGACTTTTAACATCTACCTATATAAATACACATATTCTAAAAGTTATGTTTATCTAGATGTTGTAACAATTAAAATGATAAAAATGTTAATATTTTCTTTATGGATTTTTCTAGAAATTTTCAATCAGATGAAGTGTCATTTCTCTTTGTACATCAATTATGCATGGGGACTGTGAGTCTTGTAAAACTTTCTTGGGTTAACTTTCTTTAATTTCCATGTCTAGATTGTTTGTACGTTGTTCTATATACGGATAGATTATCTTAAAATAAAAAGGATGTATGATGAAGCTGTAAAAAAAAATTAAAAAAAGGACACTATAAAAAATATATATTATGATTTATTCCTATATATCTAATAAAGGAGATTTATGTCTCTTTTATTTATATTGAATTACTTTTTAGTTCCTTTTTTGGATAGGAAATAAAAATCATATAATATTAAGAATTCTTATAGAAAATAAGAATTGATATACATCCAAACAAAAAAGTAGCAAGCCACGTAGAAAATTACTTGCCGTGTCATTATTAAGTCACATAGGAAAGAGAAAATGCGAAGGGATAAGTATGAAAATACGACTTTATTATATATATATGATGACAACGGAGCAGGGATGGAGCAGGGGAGCCCTCCCTCACCCCCCCACCCCGCTTCTCTAGTGAGGGTATTTGCGAGGGCTAATAAAAATTTATCCTATAATTGTATTGTAACCAATTTTTTTGTCAAAAGTCGAGTACTTAAAATACCAATTCATAACCAAATCATTATTCATTGTAATTTCACAATTGAGGCCCCATAAAAATAATCAAACAAGAGTTATTTAAATACAATCCAACATGATGCGATAAATACAACTAAAGTAGTCAAATTATCACTTTTGAATTTTAAGAATCATTCTATTAAAACATGCCATTAGTCATCAAGTCTGCAATTGCTATTAGGAATTTAATAGAAATGTATTAGTAAATTTAGTATAACTAATTAATAATTGTTATTAATATACATGTATAATTATTAATGTTATATATACTAATATACATTATATAATACTTATAACTAATTAAATTATAATATTAGTTATATATATAATTTAATCTTTGTAATGGGAGACTGCTTACAAATTATTGTTGATTGATTTTCTTCAAGTTGGCTTAAAACCACGTACAATCCATCTCGATTTATATAGAAATGGCAACGGGGCAGGGATGCAGCAGGGGAGCCCTCCCCTACCCCCCACCTCGCTTCTCTTGTGAGGGTATCTGCAGGGACTAATAAAAACTTGTCATATAATTGTATTGTAACCAATTTTTTGTCAAAAATCGAGTACTTAAAATACCAATCAATAACTAAATTATTATTCATTGTAATTTCACAATTGAGACCCATAAAAACAATCAAACAAAAGCTATTTAAATATAATCCAACATGATGCGATAAATACAACTAAAGTAATCAAGTTATCACTTTTGAATTTTAAGAATCATTCTATTAAAACATGCCATTAGTCATCAAGTCTTCAATTTCCTTCTTCAATTGCTATTAGGAATCTAATATAAATGTATTAGTAAATTTAGTATAACTAATTAATAATTTTTATTAGTTTACATGTATAATTATTACTATTATATAATACTTATAACTAATTAAATTATAATATTAGTCATATCTATGTATAAAATTTAATCTTTCTAATGGGTGGCTGTGCCGGGGGAGGGGGTGGGATATATTCCCCAACCCCCACCTCGTTTTTTAACCCCTCCCTCCCCACCCCAATTGCCATCCCTAGATTTATATTTTCCTTTGTACTTAATTATTGATCGGAGAAAAAAGCAAGCAATTACCCCGCCATACCATTCTTACCAACTGAATACTCCTCTTCGTAAATGGAAACAACAAAATACTTAATAATTATACCCACCAAAGTCTCATAAAAAGGGGGGGGGGGAGTTGGCCAACGCCTGTTTCAAGGGCACTTATTCATATAAATTCAAGTGTTAGTTTTTTGGAAAGAGTAAAACTAATTAGAAAAAGTATTTAAATACAAGGGCACAATGAAATATGAGTGCATATATTCACATAGTAAGTTTGATGTAATTTAGGTCGTAAGAAAATTTGACTTGTAAATTAATTACTTGATTACTTGATTTTCTAAAATCTGATAGTCTTTTTGTCATTAATTGGTTAAGTTATTCGACTTCCAAGTAAAACTTTATAAAAATATCAAAGAACCTGGCGTATGATTTTTTTTAACGCTTCCCTCCTCCCCTAAACCCTCCCTTTCCCCAAACCTAGAAGCCAGGTTTGAACCACCTTGATTTGCCAAGCGGGGCAAGCTTTACCAAGAAAGTGGAAACTTGTGCCTATTCACACACTCTTTACAAAAGGTAGGAAAGAAGTTTAGTTTTAAACCCCCCCCCCCCAAAAATAAATAAAATGAGAAGAAATCTAAGATAACTACAAATTTTCTAGTTAAAAAATTATGAGATATTGTTGGGCTTTTTAAAACAAATTATAAAGGCTTCTAAATCCTAGAAAAATGAAGAAAATGACAAATATACAATAAGATAATAAATGAAGTATATTAGTGAAATTAAAGATCTATTTAAATATAAATAGAACCAACAGTCGAAATTTGTTTTAGGTTGCCACTTGTTATTAATCGGAAGTCAAGCTAAAAGAATTCCCATTCTACAACTGAGCAGCATGCTAAAACAATTACAATATTAGTAGTTGTATAAAAAAAAAAACACTTGGAAGAGAACTATCATCTAAAACTTTGAAGCTAAAAGTCTAAAGCTAAAGATAACATCTTCATACATTATCCATCTGATAGGCAACAACCAAAACCTAGACGGGAACAACACGGTACCTGCTTTTTACTCGATGCACGTATTGAGAAGAGGGAAGAAACGAGATAGAAACTTGTTTCATAGGCCTGAAAATGATGAGCTGTCAATCTATATGTATGTATGCATGCAGGGGCAAAGCTAAGACACCATATTAAGTGCGGTCAAATTTTAGTATAATAACATTTAATTAAAAAAAAAACTACTAACATTACATACAGGTTAAAATTAAATTACAAGAGTGCTCATTTTTTTAAAGCGTTGCAAAATCAATTCATTATCAATTTTGTTAAATACAACTTTTTCAATGTAACTAAATGAACTTCTTGAATTTTTTAAAAATAAAATGTGAATTACCATCAACTTGATTTTCTTCGAGTTTTTTTTAAGAAATTTATCTTTACTGTGTTATAAATGAAAATCATAGTAACTTAATTTCATAATATAAATTAAAAATTTATCGTCCACTTGAAAAATCCTTGTTTTTGGAAACTTTGAAAATTGAATAATTGATTTTCTCACTCTACTCAAGAAAGTTCACCTCTTGTTTTTGGAAACTTTGGATGAATTTATTCTTGAACTAACTTACACAAATAACTTGAAATAAATTCAAAATTATTGTGATGGTAAGGATTATGAAATTTCAATTGTTCAGGGTCTATGTATATAAAAAAAGAGAATTTAGTAAAATTTAGTGGGATCAAATAAGATGCAACCTTAAAATTTTGTAAATTACTTAAGCCTAAAAACTAATTTTTCAAAATTAAGTGAGGTCAATTGACTGCACTTGCTTGCACGTGGCTCCGCCACTGTATGTATATATACATACATACTTTTCGCCTCTCCTACCAAGAAGGGCTTGATGACGATATATTTCATGTCCTTGGGTACTTGTTACAACTTACAACATTAAATTGGTCTGAAGCTCATCCAACCATTTTTCTGCCATATTCGAATCGGGGGTACCGTCAAAAGGTGGGAACGTGAGCGCTCTTCATCTTCTCATAGTAAAGGTGGACCCCATCTTGTCCATAAGCCTGATCTTGAGACACTTGAGCTTGCACTTGAACTTGCCCTTGCAGTGCCTGTGCAACTCCAATTAGGGCAGCCATCTTTTCAGCGGGCACCACTATATGTGCCTGATTTCCATTTTGCCCATTTTCTTGGGGGTTCATGGTCAAGTTAGGATTCCCCTGATTCGGCCTATTGTCGCTGACCCCGTTGTTATTCTTATTGTCAGCGTCGTAATTTCAGCCTCCACGTTGCCTATTATTTGGTGCCATTTCCTATAACGAACCGGTGAATTTCTATACTAACATCAAGAATTTGTTCCTTAACTTTAAGCGATTACCATTCCTTAATAAGATAAAATGGGAAGGAAAATGTAACAACAAATGTTTAAGTGCGTTATTATTTGAGTGAATTAATTAGTTCTATAGACAATGGAATTTAATTAAATTCTAAAAATTACCATTGGTCTATTAAATATTTTCGTCCAATCGGATATTGCCATATATCATGTACACTTGGAAAGTTTGGTTATTAAATGGCCAATTATATTCCTCCACGTGTCAAGTTGAGGTGTTCCAAACCAATTCAAATCGCAGGGGTGTTTTCACCAACCAAATCATATCATATCACATACCTATTGGATAAATATCTAAGTATATATTTCTTATTAAAGGGTAATATTTAGAGTTATTTAATCCGAGTATACCTCTTATATACTGCAGTAGCTTGGCCAGTCAAATGGCGCCACGTCACGTGTCCCCACAAGTTTGGCCAATCGATAAATTACTTATCTCTTTATTAATAAATATAAAATGAAGAGATAATATTTGGCTAGCACAGTCCTAATATGACTGCACGTCTCGCAAGACAAGTAAGGTGGTATACAGGTTCTCAACCTCTACCTCTTGCTACAACTATAAATAGAGGTCTCTTAACCAAATCAGACAGACACAGAGATACACAGAGAGACTTCAAGAGGTATCTCATACACTCAAGTATTGAAGCTTAAAGCTACGAAGGGTTGGATCTTCAAGTTCTCCAAGTCTTTCGCATATCAAGGCTTGAGCCTCCAAATATTCTCAAATTCTTCAAATCTTCCATATCAAGATTTGAAGGAGTCGGTGGTTGATTTAAGAACAAGCTGCGAAGCCAAGGATTGGTGTTCGAGGAGAAGAATCGAAGGAAGCTCACCATAAGTTCGAGAAACTTCCAGAGATTGTACCTACATATTTTTTCTAAGTTTATATAGTACATATTTGTCGTGTATTTCTTTTTCTTGTCGTTTTGCAGACTTGAAATTTTTATCGCGTACAAATTTTTGGCACGCCCGGTGGGACCATCTCTGCCTTCCATCTCTTCCCCTCGAATATTCAACTACGTCTATCACCAATGGCACCAAAGAACAACAAAATCGTGGTTGCACGTTCCAAGGCTACTGATGCTAAGCCTGTTCAGGAAGCTGCACACGTTGCCACCAATACCCGCATTATTGGCTCTGTGACAAGGAGTATGACGAGGGCCTCCACCCAAAGTAGCATGGAACCCTCGGCGCCAACTCCCGTTTTCGGGCCAACATCACAAATGAGCTATTCCTTCACGATGGGGGTCCAAGACGTTTTCACCTCGATTGAGAAGACTCTTGCCATGCTCGAATTTGGATCCGAACCCAAATTTTACAAGCATGACGATGATTCATCAAGCACTGGATCAGCCTCTTCACATGAAACTCTTCATTCAAGATTTTGTATTGAAGATTCTGCTGCTTCTTCTGCTGCAATGCCTGCCATGATGACAAATATTTTGAGTCTCGAAAAACAAGTTTCGAACATGTCCAAAATGATGGAAACCATGATGAAACACATCAAGGACCAAGATGCTCTTATCGCTCAACTGCTCACCCAAAAGGACCACGCTCCTGAGGGAAGCCATATGAATTCTAAGGAGAACTAAGAGCGTGAAAATCTCTCATCTAAAGGTAAAGACAAGGTGAAGGAAGTACACGTGACCGCCGAGGGAACTATCCCCGTAGAATAGTTGAAGGAACTTGTTGAAGGCGTGATCAAGGACAAAAATGGGGGTAGTTCAAGATCGAGTTTTACCTACTCCAAACCTTACACTGCTAGAATTGACAATCTAGTAATGCCTGCTGGATATCAACCGCCTAAGTTTCAACAGTTCTATGGGAAAGGCAGTCCAAAACAACATGTGGCCCATTTTGTCGAAACCTGCAATAACGCTGGAACCTATGGTGACCTGCTAGTCAAACAGTTCGTCCGATCCTTGAAGGGCAACGCATTTGATTGGTACACTGATCTCACTCCGGGGTCCATCGACAGTTGGGAACAGTTGAAACAAGAGTTCTTGAATCGCTTCTACAGCACTAGAAGAACCGTCAGTATGCTGGAGTTGACTAACACTCGTCAATGGAAGGATGAACCTGTGGTCAACTACATTGATAGGTGGAGAAGTCTGAGTCTCAACTGCAAGGACAGGCTGTCTGAACCCTCTGCCATAGAAATGTGCATTCGAGGAATGCATTGGAGCCTAAGTTACATTTTGCAGGGTATACGCCCAAACACATTTGAAGAATTAGTTACTCGTGCTCATGACATGGAGTTAAGCATCACGGCCAATGCAACTGATGGGCTTCCTATTCAAATTCCGCGAGTACAGCCACCTCGGCAAAACAATGAAAGACAAGAAAATAGAAAAGGGGGCAAGCCTCCTTCAAGATTCAATAATAAGGAATCCATGGCAATAAACACAGCTCCCATGAAAATTGCTACCAAAGTGAGTCGAAAGATCACTGAGAAATTAGATTCCTCCCAAAATAGATCAGTAAGAAGACCCACTTTAAAAGAGATGCAAGAAAGGGAGTACCCTTTCCTTGAGTCCGACTTACAAGGAATGTTTGATGATCTTTTCAAGGAGAAGTTCCTTGAACTTCCCGACATGAAGCGTCCGGAGGAAACCGGTCAAGTCAATGATCCGAATTATTGCTGTTATCACCGCTTGATTGGTCACCCTCTCACTAAATGCTTTGTCTTTAAGGACAAAATTATGGAATTAGCCCGCCAAGGAAAAATCCTTCTTGAGGAGGATAAAGCATCGGCAAACCAAACAACAATAATGTTTGGATCTGTGTGTTGCCCGATAGAAGTTCTACCCACATCAAGCAGTGCTCTGTCTGTACAAACGGAGTTTGAAAAATCGTCAATTGAAGATATTGTCGAAGATGATAATGAAGGATGGACTTTAGTCACTCGAAAGAGAACTTGCAAGCCAAGAATAAAGAAGTACATCTTTTCGAAAAGCATCCATTTGACAAAGGCAAAAGTAACGATGAAACGACAAAATGCAACAAAGAAACAAAAGAGAGTGGCCATAAAACCAATTCCTTCATATTTTCAGCGCCTCCAAGAGGTTTGGCAGCCCGTGACACTGAGAGAATTTATACCCAAGGGGTATTTAAGTGACGATACCGATGATTTCACTTCTTGTAATGTCGTCAAAGCTGAAAATCCTCAAGTCACACAAATTGGCACTGAATTTGAGAAAAAACTCAAAGTCGATGATAAACCACCGGTGGATTGTGCAACGACCATCATTTTTGATGATGATGATTTAACTGTTGAGTTCAAGACACACAATCGACCTTTGTTTGTTAGTGCATATGTTCGAGAACAAAAGATGAGTCGGGTACGCATTGATGGGGGATCTGCTGTCAATATCATGTCCGTACGTGCTATGAAAGAGTTAGGAATCTCAAGTGATGAACTCTCCCAGAGCCGCCTCATGATCCAAGGATTTAATCAAGGGGGGCAAAGAGCAATTGGCCTCATAAGGCTTGAAATGCTCATTGGTGAGCTGTCTTCAAGTGCGTTATTTCATATCATTGAAGCCAAAACCTCTTATAACATGCTTTTAGGAAGACCCTGGATTCACGAGAATGAAATTATACCATCTACTCTGCATCAATGTTTCAAATATTGTCGAGACGGTATTGTTAAGAATGTTACTGTCGATGACAAACCTTTCACGGAAGCCGAAACTCACTTTGCCGATGCCAAATTTTATCTTCACAAAGAAGCAAAAAGAAAGGAATCGGTAAGGGAAGAAAGTTAAGATTCCAAAGTACCCATTTTGCGGTATACTCCAAGATCAAAGAGAGAAGAAGGTCAGTTTTCTTTTATCAGAAATGACACATTAAATGTTCCGCTCACCAAGATAGAGCCTGTTAAAATTGAGAAGGTGAGCTTGCAAGGGTTTGTTCGTCCCAAAGAAGAACCGGTAGTGGAGCATTACTCGCTACCAACTAATCGAACTCAAGAAGGTTTTGATCCAAACGCCTATAGACTTTTTGCTAAGGCGGGTTATAACCCAAATGAGAAGAATACATTAGGCAAACTCCCTCATGAAGTGACTGGCGAGAGGACTCACGGATTGACACCTACGCAGAAAATGTTGAAAGAAATGGGCTATAATGTTGAAAGTTCATCGATGGGTCTTGGTTATCAACCGCCCTCTCATGTTCGTATAATGATCAAAAGAGCGAGTTGTAACTATGTGAACGAAGAAATGGAGGTCACAAGCCGAAAGAGATCTGTGTTCGACCGATTGGGAAATAAGTCAAAACGTACTTCTGTGTTTGACAGACTTGGCCCGCAGCCGAAAAATCTGAAGTCGCCCGTCTATGAGAGATTAGGTAGTAAGAAACAGGAGTACCAAGTTGCCAGGGAAGAAAGTCTTACTCCAATAAAGAAGAACAGACCAAGAAAGCGAGTCTCCAATTTCTTCATGCACTATGGAGATTTATTCAATGTAAGAATTGAAACCATTTTTGAAGAACAGGGTCAAGAAAGTACGGCTTCCTGTCATCATATTACGATCAGTGATTTTGAAGAAGAAGAAGAAGATGCAGATGACGCCCCTGCTGAACTTGAACAAGGGGTAAAAAAATACGGTCGATGAGCTAAAAGAGATTAACCTTGGCACAAGCGACGATCCTCGCCCAATTTACATAAGCTCTTGTATGACTTCTGAAGAAGAAAAAGAGTATGTTGATTTGCTGCTCGAGTTCAGGGACGTCTTTGCCTGGAATTACTCAGAAATGCCTGGTTTGGATCCAAGGGTCGCCGTTCATAATTTGTCCGTCAAGCGAGGAACAAAACTTGTCAAGCAAACGCAAAGGCGCTTTCGGCCCGAATTGATTCCTCTGATAGAAAATGAGATAAATCGATTGATTGAAACCGGATTCATACAAGAAGTAAAATATCCAACATGAATTTCAAGCATCGTCCCTGTAAGGAAGAAGAATGGGCAAATTCGAGTTTGTGTTGACTTTTGAGACTTAAACGAGGCTTGCCCCAAAGATGATTTTCCTCTCCCTATCACAGAATTGACGGTAGATGCTACAACCGGGCATGAAGCACTATCTTTTCTCGATGGATCGTCTGGCTACAATCAAATACGTATGGCGCCCGAGGATGAGGAGCTAACTGCCTTCCGCACCCCTAAGGGAATTTATTGCTATAAAGTAATGCCGTTTGGCTTGAAAAATGCTGGAGCGATATATCAAAGGGCAATGCAAAGAATATTTGATGATATGCTCCATAGAAATGTGGAGTGCTACGTTGATGACCTTGTGGTGAAATCCAAGAAGCGAGAGGATCATATTCAAGACCTTCGAAGAGTTTTCCAACGCCTTCGGAGATACCAATTAAAGATGAATCCTTTGAAGTGCGCATTCGGAGTCACTTCTGGCAAATTTCTTGGTTTCATCGTTCATCAACGGGGAATAGAAATCGATCGATCTAAAATTGATGCCATTGTGAACATGCCTGAACCGCAAAATATTCATGAATTGAAGAGCCTTCAAGGGAAGTTGGCATATATCCGGAGGTTTATCTCTAATTTGGCCGGGCGATGCCAACCCTTTAGTAGACCGATGAAGAAAGGGGTACCCTTCGAGTGGGATGAATCGTGTAGGAATGCTTTTACAAGCATCAAGGCGTATCTCATGAATCCCCCAGTGCTGGCTAAGCCCATTCCAAGAAAACCATTGATTCTCTATATTTTCGCTCAAGAACGGTCGGTTGGGGCCTTACTTGCGCAAGAAAACGATGAATGTAAGGAGAATGCGCTGTATTACTTGAGCCGGATGATGACATCTAATGAGTTGAACTACGCACTCATCGAGAAGTTGTGTTTGGCACTTATATTTGTCATTCAGAAGTTGAAGCATTATTTTCATGCACATACTATTCGTCTCATATCTAAGTCCAATCCCATTAAATATGTCATGGCAAAACCTGTACTATCTGATCGGCTCGCGAGATATTACCTCCAGTTTCAACAATTTGAAATTATTTACGTACCTGCGAAGGCTGTCAAAGGACAAATATTGGCAGACTTTTTAGTCGATCATCCCCTACCTGCCGAGTGGGAGTTGACTGATGAACTTCCCGATGAAGAAGTGTTTATGGTCGAATTGCCGTGATCAATGTATTTCGATGGAGCTGCCCACCGTGATGGAGCTGGTGCGGGAGTTGTCTTTTATACTCCTGAAGCAGATATATTGCCATACTCTTTCACTTTAACACGCCGGTGTTCCAATAATGTGGCCGAATATCAGGCGTTGATTCTCGGTCTTGAAACGGCTGTAGACATGAAGCAGTTGCATCTTAGAATCTACGGTGATTCAAAATTGGTGGTAAATCAACTCCTTGGTGTTTATGATGTCAAGAAACCTGAATTGATCCCATATTACAAGTATGTAAGGCAACTCATGGGATATTTAGGTAATGTCACTATAGAACATATCCCTAGAAATTTCAACCAACAAGCTGATTCTTTGGCAAGGGTGGCGTCCATGATCACTCTACCTTCTCATCGAAATCAGATTTCAATATGTCAAAATTGGGTCATACCTCCGATGTTTGATGAAGGTAATGATAGTGAAGAAGAAAATACTTATCATATTTTTGTCCATAAGATCGAAAAGGAGGATTGGCGTCACCTCATCATTGATTATCTTAATCATGGAAAGTTACCAGAAGATCCTAAGAAAAGGGTTGATATACGTCGTCGAGCACCACGTTTCATTTACTACAAAGGGACGCTTTACCGAAGGTCATTCGATGGGGTGTTTCTACGATGTCTTGGAGAAGATAAGGCCATGCAAGCAATGGAGGAGGCTCACTTTGGGATATGCGGTGCTCACCAGTCTGGCCCGAAATTACACTTTCGTATTAAAAGAATGGGATACTACTGGCCAACAATGGTAAAGGATTGCATTGACTTTGCTAGAAGATGTCAAGCATGTCAATTTCATGGCAATTTCATCCATCAGCCCCCTGAACCATTGCACCCAACTGTGGCTTCTTGGCCGTTCGATGCTTGGGGTTTGGATATAGTTGGACCACTTCCAAAATCTTCTGGCGGACATGTTTTTATTTTGGCGGCGACGGATTACTTTTCAAAGTGGGCTGAAGCGATTCCTCTAAGAGAGGTCAAAAAGGAGAATGTAGTGGATTTCATTCGCTTGCACATCATTTATCGGTATGGAGTCCCGTGTTACATCATTACCGATAATGGTAAGCCTTTTTGCAATGTAGTAATGAACAAACTTTGCGAGAAGTTTCATTTCAAACAATACAATTCGTCCATGTACTACGCTGCTGCAAATGGACTCGCTGAAGCATTCAACAAGACCTTATGTAATCTGTTGAAGAAAGTCATGAATAAATCGAGAAGGGATTGGCATCTTCGAATTGGAGAAGCACTTTGGGCATACCGAACTACTTTTCGAACTCCCACGCAAGCGACCCCATACGCGCTTGTTTATGGTGTTGAAGCTGTTCTTCCACTTGAGTGTCAAATACCTTCGCTAAGAATTGCGAATCAAGAAGGGCTCAGTGGAGAAGATAATGTCCGTGTTCGCCTTGAGGAGTTAGAAGCACTCGACGAAAAGAGATTGGAAACCCAGCAACGGATTGAGTGCTATCAGGCTCGCCTTTCAAAAGCGTTCAATAAGCACGTCCGACCTCGCTCTTTTCAAATTGGAGAGTTAGTACTCGCTGTTCGGAGACCGATCATTCTCACTCATGGCGGACAAAGAAAGTTTACTCCTAAGTTGGATGGTCCATATGTCGTTCGAGAAGTATATACAAATGGCTCATACAAGTTGGTTGCTGAAGATGGATTAAGGGTTGGCCCCATCAATGGCAAGTACCTAAAAAGGTACTATGCGTAATCGAAACCATGAGATGCTCCTGGCCCGCATGAGCTAAAACTGTGGATGGCAACCACCAATAGTGTAGTATGTGGTTAAACTGCTGAAACACTCCACCAAGTTTAAGGTGGTAAACAAATAGATGCTCCTGGCCCGCATGAGCTAAAACTGTGGATGGCAACCACCAATAGTGTAGTATGTGGTTAAAATGCTGAAACACTCCACCAAGTCTAAGGTGGTAAACAAATAGATAATCCTGGCCCGCATGAGGTTAAAATGTGAACGGCAGGAACTACGTGTGACTTGATTCCCTTGTTGGGATACGTAGGCAGATTGGAGGGCAACTTCTAAGTTCAGTTACACCACTCCAAATCAAATCCTTGTCCCTTGTAAAAAAAAAAAAGAATTTTCTCTTCCCAAAAAATAAAAAATTAAAAAATAATAATAATAAAATACTCCATTTGAGTTCTTTTCTCTTAAAAAAAAAACAAGAGATAAGAAATTAAAAGCGTTTTATTAAAAAGAAAAAAATTTATTACATGAAAAAAATGAGTGGTTCAAGGAAAAGAAGATCATGGTGGAAAGCCTAAATATCAAATTTGTATTCCACTACAGCTACTTTATATGATTCAAGTGCAGACTCCATGTCTTCAAGTTCCTTCACAGCATCATCAATCAAGATGCTAGCATTTTCAATGGAAGATAGCTCATCATGCGCTTGGGTTATTTCGGCTTGGATCTCTTTGAAAGTCGCATGCTTTTGATCGATAGTTGAGGTGATTTCCAAGCTTTGCTTCTCCAAACTGATGAGTTCCTGTTGTAGAACCTTATTTTTGGCTTCAATGGATTGCAACTCTTCTTCAAAACGTTGCAAATGACAAGTTAGCTTTTCTCCCTTTGCCTTAACTTTCTCGAGTTGGACGGTCGCTTTGGAAAGGAGTTCTGCATGTGTTTCTTTGCTCATCCTTTCCCACGATGAAGATGCTAGAATATCATAAGCCTCCGCCTTGGCAAACAATTCCATCAAGTGGTCTTTTAAAGGGAGACCATTGGCGGGATCCGTTCTTGTGATTTCTGCAATGATTTCCTCCGCACACTCTTTTAAAGAAGAGATCTGCTCAATTGGAGTGTCAAGAATCTGTTCGCGGAAATCCATCCACAAACTCTGCAAGTACTTTCTTCGATGTGCCTGGATCAACTTTTGGCCATGAAATTCTGAAACCAGTGCTACCTTAGGTCTTTTTCGAATTTCGTGTGAACCAGTCGGTTCCTTATTATGCATTGCCGAGGTATCTCCACTGGGGGCAAATTGTTGTGGGGCACTGATAGCTATTTCGTCACTTTTGTTGTTTGAGATTATATCATCAGCTTCAAGTTCGGGTGGTGAATTGTTACCAACACCTTCTTGACGAAATTCAAGAAACGGGGGCTGAAAAGAAAAAGGTTACAACCAAAAGAAAATTATTACAAAAAGGGGAAAAAGATGGAGAGATGATTACCTTAAGTGGCGACACTTCAACCGATGGTGGTGTAAAGGAAATCTCCTCCAAATCAGAAGATGTCCTCTTTTTCGATCGGTTCCAATGACGATCTTGACTACTACTACCGCTTGCCAATGAATGGACCCCTCTTTGGGTAGATCCGATGTCCTGAGCTTGAGTTCCTTCTTTTTCTATAGCCTTGATAGAATCACGATTGTCCACCGTTTCAATTTCGACATCTTCTTCAGTGCGAGTGGCCGATAAGGATTTCAAAGCTTTGGGCGGCGTTTTCTTCGCTGGAACCGCTGGTTGCGCCTCTTTGATGGCCTGCCGAGAGTCCTTAGAAGACTTATTTTTTGTGGCAATATTTTTCGAGGGACTGCTAGTAATTTTGTTCTTTCGCAAGGTGGATGAGGCAAGACCCGTTACAATCTCTATAGCTCCATTGTGATGCCCTAACTCGTTAGCGGAAGTAATCTTACCCTTTTTCGATGATTGCTGAGGGATCTTAACGGTGAATTTAAAGGAAGTTGAAGAGACACTATTTGACCGAGTCGACCACCAGGCGTCATAGTCTTTTGTGATCAATGGATGCTTCCTGTGCGCGGGTATAGTCATCCGAGATCGCGTCTGCGTGCGAACTGAAGAATCCCATATTTGAATAGTCTCGCCCAAAGTGTAAGTGTGAGTGATTTCTTTCAAGTTGTTGGGAATGTCTTGACAAAAGCCGAATTGTCTGCTAAACCTGCAAGGATTATATTTTTCAATAATGAAAATATTGTCCTTACGTAGAGTTAAATGGCAAGAGCGTTGACTAATGAAATAGCTCGTGAGTCTTGATGATAAGAATCCGTCATCGATCAACGCCTTTTCTTCATTCTCAGTCCAGCACAATTTAGGGAGCATCAAAGGATTCACTTCTTTGAAAATTTCCTCGGCTTCCAATTGGCCATAAAATATTGCCATTTTCTCACCGCTAAATCTCGTCATGCGCGCGTGGTGGCTACTCACTTGATTATTCTCGTGATATACGTCAAAGTATTGGCCAATCCAAGCATAGACGTAATGGATTAAAAAAGTTACCGCACATTCTCCAAGGTTAGGGGCGTGGACGATCTCCCTCAACCCATGATATATACTCGTAAGGACGGGAATTGCAAGACAAAATCTTTTCCCTGTAGCCATTAAGCATGCAACCTTAAAGACACTTGGGCGAATACGATCGACCTTTTTGCTTGGCAAAAGAAACTTGCAAATCCAGCACGCTATGAATGCCGCAATGTAGGTTTCCTTTCTTAAATACCCTGGAATGTCCAGTGTGTCGAAAGGGACGTTGAAGTCCTTCGTATCAGCAAGGTCGTAAGGCTCCACGCTTCCAGAAGGGTTGTAAGTCATTTTTGGTTTAGATGTGGTCTTCCTTCTATTCGCTCTACTCGGAGGAGCCCTATACCTAGTCTTTCCTTTGAACCAGAAGCGAATCTAGTCTTTCACCCATACCCCTTGGTCGTTCGTCCAAAGGTGGTAGTAGGCAGAAAAGAGGTGCCTGCAACTCTCGGGGAGAAGCGGCTTCCCTTCTTTGTCACGAGTGAGGAGCTCCCGCGCCGAAGGAACAACTTCATCAAAAAACGTGCCATCGATCGAAAGGCCACCAAGTCGATAGAGGTCCCAAAGCGTGATGGACAACTCCCCAACGGGCGTATGGAGTGTGTTCGTCGAGGGACACCAATACTTGAAGAAGGCTCGCACGATATTTTCGCAGCGGTCGTAGGAGTATCTCGACGCGTAGACGGCTTCAAATATACCAGCGCGTGTGAGTATGTCTTTATACCTTCCAAGCATGTCCTCAACCCACTCCCAATAATGGGAGGTGAAGCACGCCTCACCAAAGAAGGACGAAGGGATTTTCCATGTAACTTTGTCAACATTGAATCCCACGAACGGAAGTGTGAATTTGGCTATTTCTGGATCTCCATTGTGAAGTGACGAGTTTAATACGACCACTTCTTCTTCCCTCGACGTGGTGGAGAAAGTCGACGGTGCCACCACTTCCTTAGTCCACTTGCTAGTCTAATCTTCAAGATGAAAGCATCCTTCGAGGGGTATGAAGGATTCAGCGAGCGGGCCGATTGCTGGTTTGTAAACATGTAGTGACAAACTCTTCGATTGAGTTGCTCCCCGTTCATCTGTCAGTGAAATATGCGGCAGTGGTACGGCATCGTCCCTAATTTGCATGATTGCTGGAATTTTGAAAAGGAAAGTATTAGACGATGAAGAGAATTTCTTACAAGAATTCGATAATTAAATTACCTAATCGGTGGCTCTCTTCAAATTCCCGAAATTATTTCAAGCTCCTTTTCAGGCACGAGATGGGGTATCTACAGAAGAGCAAGTTAGTAAAATTGAGATATTGACATGGGCCGGAAAAAAAAAAACAAAAACAAAAAAAAAAGAGAAAAAAAAGGGAGGCTCTCAAATACCATATTTGATATTACCCTCATACATGGAAAAAAAAGGGGTTTAGATATCATATTTGGTATTATCCTAATAGATTAGCAAAAAAAAAAAAAAAAAACTTTTGCTCAAATATCATATTTAGTGTTAAAAAAAGGGGGGGTTCAAATATCATATTTGGTATTGTCCTAATAGATTAGCAAAAAACAAAAAAAAATATCATATTTAGTGTTAAGAAAAAGGGGAGTTCAAATATTATATTTGGTATTATCCTAGTAAATGAGCAAAAAAAAAACAACAAAAACAAAAACAAAAACAAAAAAAACAAAAAACAAAAAAAAAACCCAAAAAAAAAACACAAAACAAAAAGAAGCAAAAACAAAAAAAAAAAAATGGTACGAAAATTGAATTTTCAGCTTTGAGGAATAGCTCAAAAAAAAAAAATATTTTGACCTGAGCTTCATTCTCAAATAATATTTTGAGAAATTGTTTAGTAAAATTGTGGGGCTCTAAGCGTCTCAAGCTTCTTGTAATAATTAAATGTTGCAAGTAAAGAAGAAGGAAAAAAAGGAAGCCGCACGTACCTGCTGTCTGGCGCAGCGGCAATTTGATGATGCGGCTGGGAGAAAACTTGCAAAGCGGTATTGGAGCTAGGCAATTGGCAGAGGACAAAGTCAGTCGGCAATATTTGTATTTCAGCCAATTGGATGATACGGCAATTGGTAAAGCTAGGCACGACTTTTATAGGAGAGGGTTGGTGTGAATCTGAGCCGAGGAGGGAGTTTTCTTCTGCACGAACTTGTGAGAAAGTCGAGTCCTTTTCAGAATCAACTTTATTGATTCGAAGCCAATTTGTCAGAAGACCTCGCGGACTGCACCGGCTGAGCAATTTGCTATGGGAAAGAATTCCAATTCGGCTTAGGGAGTAAGCACTCACATTTGGTATAAGGAAGGACTTGTGGGCCACGAGAGAGTCATGTTGGGAATTGGAGTCATTGCATGCGGCAGGATAGCTACTTCATTGGACTTATGGTATAGCTATGGCATAGACATTGCAGGGAAACATTTTTGGTCTTGGAAATTTGAAGCGTTGGCCCCACCAAATGATGCATGCAGCCGTGGAACTTAAAATGCCTTGCATTGACCATCTTATGATTGATTCAAAGGTCATGGCATTACAAAGCCTTAAGTGAATCCATCCGTAGGCTTTATTCCAACAGTAGACACAAGGTATAAATTAATCCGGCCTCGGGACTAATTGGTGGTATTTCGTATTGGAAATTAATTGGGAATTGAGATCATTAAAGGAGATATCGGTGGTATTTCACGTGGAGTTTGGGGCCATTAAGTCATTGGACTTTACTTGAAGATCACTAAGCCGCTAAATCTCCAAGTTTAGTCCATTTATGGACTCGTTTGAAAATTAATTCCGACCATGCTCTCAAAGGAAAAAAATGTCGAAACTTGCCCGTTCAAATCTTGCTTCAATTTTCAGCATTCGCGAACAAGTTTCGAGGGGGCATTTGTAGACAATGGAATTTTAATTAAATTCTAAAAATTACCATTGGTCTATTAAATATTTTCGTCCAATCGGATATTGCCATATATCATGTACACTTGGAAAGTTTGGTTATTAAATGGCCAATTATATTCCTCCACGTGTCAAGTTGAGGTGTTCCAAACCAATTCAAATCGCAGGGGTGTTTTCACCAACCAAATCATATCATATCACATACCTATTGCATAAATATCTAAGTATATATTTCTTATTAAAGGGATAATATTTAGAGTTATTTAATCCGAGTATACCTCTTATATACTGCAGTAGCTTGGCCAGTCAAATGGCGCCACGTCACGTGTCCCCACAAGTTTGGCCAATCGATAAATTACTTATCTCTTTATTAATAAATATAAAATGAAGAGATAATATTTGGCTAGCACAGTCCTAATATGACTGCACGTCTCGCAAGACAAGTAAGGTGGTATACAGGTTCTCAACCTCTACCTCTTGCTACAACTATAAATAGAGGTCTCTTAACCAAGTCAGACAGACACAGAGATACACAGAGAGACTTCAAGAGGTATCTCATACACTCAAGTATTGAAGCTTCAAGCTACGAAGGGTTGGATCTTCAAGTTCTCCAAGTCTTTCGCATATCAAGGCTTGAGCCTCCAAATATTCTCAAATTCTTCAAATCTTCCATATCAAGATTTGAAGGAGTCGGTGGTTGATCCAAGAACAAGCTGCGAAGCCCTTGGATTGGTGTTCGAGGAGAAGAATCGAAGGAAGCTCTCCATAAGTTCGAGAAACTTCCAGAGATTGTACCTACATATTTTTTCTAAGTTTATATAGTACATATTTGTCGTGTATTTCTTTTTCTTGTCGTTTTGCAGACTTGAAATTTTTATCGCGTACAAGTTCACCAATGTCATGTACTCTTTGTTATTAAAAAATATATGTATTTGCTTATTAATTTACGATTACTATTTTATTATTGCTTATATAAATGTATGTATCTGTATTATTTATTTATTTTGTGTGTGTGTCTATATATATATATATATATATATATAGTTTTAAAACATCACACTCAAATATACTAATGATAATTTAGATATCTAGAAATTCCATAAAGTTCTCATACATACTGAAATTCAAAATCCTAATCTATCTAAGATTAACTACCAAACCTAACATTTGTCTAACTCCTAATCATATGCTAATAATCCTTAAGTGGAAATAAATGGAACAAAGCATCATAAAATCCTAAGCACTAATTGGTCCAAATAACAAATAAAACTTTATTAAGGCTGTCTCTACTGATCATCGCCCGGAGGCCTGCACTGTCATCAACATCTCCATCTTCTAAATCGTCTTCTCCGACACATCTTGTCTACCAACTCCCTCCTCATGGGGATTACCATCCATAGGTACATCTTGTAGTGGCTCTTTCTTAGGATCAAACATTGGCTCGCTACCAGACTCAGCGTCACTATAGGGCCATAACTGAGCCTACCCGGCATCTGAGATGAAATCAGCAGGTGGTTATCTATCCAGTTAAAAACACGCTGCCTCCTCTATTTATACTTCACCACTATAGCTTGGTAGGTAGCATCACATTCCTCAAGCAGGGTAGTCATCTCTTGGAATCCCTCAAGCCACATATCGACAAGCTCTTTTTGCTCATCCCTCTCTACTCTAAGACAGTTAACCTCCTCATGTAGACGGTTAACCTCTTTATGCAAAACCTACTTACTCTACGTCATATGCTCCTTAAACACAATTAGGATAGATATCACATGCGTCTAGTTAGTTGCTCGATCTGCGAGCGCTTCTGTTTTCCTAGGCCTATCAGAGGCTCACTCCAACTCCTCGTGGTACAAGTCTCTATAAAATCTCTACTTTTTCTTAAGATTGGTCACGTCACATTCCGTCAAGTGTGTGAGAACTTGAAATTTTCTAATTTCTAGGCTTTATTTTATTTAATTGCACACCTTGTCTGCATTTTCTTTATTAGAAAAATTTTCTAGAAATTTTTGATGCATAAATATAGTTTTTAAATTATTTTTCTAGTATCGGTTAGTTTTGGAGAAATTAAGAGTGAATACCGGATGTGGGACCCGCTAGTGCAGTAAATGCGGTAAAATTCGGCCAATTAGGTTAAGTTTTGTATACCAGGAGTAATTTACTAGGTGCTAAGAGATAATTAGAGGTTTTCTAGATGGATTAGTATAGGAGAGACAAAAGGATAATTATCAACCAAAAAGGTGACAAGTGTCACCTTGTGATTTAATCTTGGACTTTGACCACTATTCATGCACTTTACTAATATCCCAAAATTGAAAAAAAAAATCCTCATTTTCTTCACTCTTGTGGCCGACTCTCCCTTTGAAAGAAAAGAAAAAAAACCTTCAACTCTCATATACTCCAACTAGCTTAATCTAGCAAACGAACCGTTTAAATTTCCGATTTCTCCATAAAAACCCTTAGTTTAGTGTTTGTGAGATTGTTGTTGGAAGTGGTTTGGAAGAAAGTGGTGCCTAGTTGCTTCTTCTCTTGAGTTACAAGGTCAGTAGCTAAGAAACCTCTCTTTTGTTCTTGATAATGTTAAATTTGTGGCTTGTATGAGTTAAAGAGATGGTTTTAGGTGGTATTTCATGACTTTTAGTTGAGTTTGGTGAATTTTATATTTATTCTTTTTTTTTCTGTTTTTATTTGTTTGATAGTGTGTGGCCATGGATGATGGCTTAGGATAGTCTAGAATGAAGCTATAGTGCGTAAATTGTAGCGAATTGCGGAAAATTTCCACTTTGTGCGGAAAATTCCAGATTAGGGTTTCAATTTTTCCCTGTTCGGCACGGTACTGTTGGACCTAGTTATAGGCCGAAGTAGCCTTAGGTTAAAACATGAAAGTTGTATAGAATGATGTTTTATAGTTGCCTGCAAAATTTCAGCCCAATCGGAGCAACGTAGCCTATGAAAAGACTGAAATACCCCTGCTGCCCTGTTTCTGTCCGAAACTGATAATCAGCTTTGGTAATTGGTTAGTTTGACTGGGAATACTGCTGATTTGGTTGTCGATGTCTTCTTAACATTTATAGCCTGGTATCTTAGCTTTCAGATGGCTTTGGAATCACTTGAATGGGATTCATATGTGCTGAGATATGATTGAATGAATCAGGACTGCTGGTTGCATTTCATAGTGAGCTTCGAACTGGAAAATTTGGGGCTGTTTTGGTAAATTTGACCTAGTTAGGGTGAGAACTGGGCTAAGTAGTCTTCATCAAAGTTATAGCCCTCTGTCTTAGCTTCGAAACAGTATAATGTGAACTTCAATCCAATAAGCGTAGTTTCAGTTATGTCTGATTCGCTAAGTAGCGGTGAATCTATCCTTTTGGTTTCTTAGCTTAAAGCTCATTTCCGGTCATTTCCCTAGCTAAATCTTGTCCTTGAATGACTTAGAGCCTATTGAACGGCTGTTATGATGAATTTATATTGTGTATGACTTTGGGATTGATTGAGAAAAATAATGAAGCCATAAATGGCTGAAAAATAGGTAAATACAAAGGGCGTGCTGCCCAAATTTACGCTCGAGAATTAGGTCGATATAGTTGCGACTTGAGTAAGGTTTAAGAGCAAATACCACGTGAACCATCTAGGGTATTTACGTTTTCTTTGCTAGCTCGACTCAAATAGTGATTTTAAAGTTTTACAAGTGAGTCTAAGTTTTACAAATATTTTACTCATGTCCTTTGGTTTAAATGTACTCCTTTCACTTCCAAAAAAAATCATATTTATACCTTGTACTAGTGGTATTTGAATTGTCTTCGATTCACCTAACTTTTACTGGAGGAACTGTAATATTTTCTCTTGATTAACCTTAGGGTTCATCGGTGATTGAGTGTGTTACCCGGAAGATATTCTAGACATTATTTTGCCTTAATAGGTGAGTGTACCACTCCCCTGATGTATTGCTAAATTGGTTATCTGTACTTGCAAATTGCTATTTGAATGTCTTTCTCGACTGTTTATTTTATACGAGACGAGTGTGTATTTTATCACACTCGCTCTCTGGCCTGTGTGACTTGTTTCCTGCATATACTTGAATCTGTCACCTGCGCCTGTTATAATGTCGTTTGGAAGTACATCCAATGACCTTTCTGTTAAATCTGAGCTCAACCTCATGGGGAGTTAATTGAATCGAGCAAGCACGGGCTTGGTCGAGGAAATTGACAATCCATGGGTGCCTATTCCTTGGGAATCTATGGGTATTAGAGACTCTGGATTTCCGGTATATTCGAGTATTACCATTCCTGTTCCTGTTTGGCGTTCGGGTCCGGTAAGGGGTATGTTTGGTGAACGGGATTTTGGCGTTAAAGTGGTGATCTACTGGACTGATTCCTTTATTTGAACGTTGACGGAGGGTCAATAAGGCTGGATCAAGTATTGCAACGGGGATTTGGCTCTTGAGAGCCACCTGTATTCTTTACATTGTGGTGTTCATTCTTTTCTCGTGTTTGATGTGAATATGTGCTTTAAAGTGTATTCTCATGAGTTCTACTGTTTACACTTTTGGTACCTCATTGAACTTTTAACTCACCCCATTCCGTTATCCATATTTTCCTTACAGGGAACCACTTTTGGAACTATGATTTTGAAGCATGAGTCGAGCTAGTTTAAATATTTTGTATAGCTCCTCAATGATTGGAAACCTTAATTGTACTTGGATTCTAATGTTCCCTTTTGATTTGTAAAAATACGAATGTGGTTTATAAAAGCGTGTACTCATTCTCATGTGTTATATTTGGTTTGTATAAATCCATTTCCAGGATTATATGAAGTTACTTGTATTCGATTCGGTCCCGGTCGGATCGTTACATGACCGGGCACTGTTCATGTGCGGCTTCGATTTTTTTTTCGTTTTCGTTTCATGATTTTTGCTTCGTTTGAACGCGCTGATACCTTCCGGAATGTTTTAGACTGTACATAACCACGCTAGTAGTCCTGGCGAGAGTTGGGCAGGCAGTCCGCTAACCCCTTTGGTACGCCTTAGGGGAAGGTGGGGCTATCACAGTTGGTATTAGAGCCGCTTCGCGTGGTCTCTGCGCGGAGTGAGATTGGGGCCAAGTGGTGTTGTGGTCTCGCTCATGTGAATGAGTATAAGGGACTAATTACTCTTTCGAGCATAAGCTATGATTCACAGTGTATGATAGGTTTTAAACATTATTTTGGTACTTGGAGACTATAGATACATATGTCGAGTAGAAATTTCAAATGTAGATGATTTACTCTTGGGACTGGCCAACTCAAGTGGTGAATTCTCTTATTTTGGATTCTTGTACCTGAATACAAAATGGGATGAAAGCTTAGGTTAGAAATGACTTGGCGACTTAGACCTCTGATTCTACGAAACTTTATATGATGCATAGATGTTTAACCCTGCCTAAGAGATAAATTGCGATTTCTTGTAGATTACGGATGGAACCCTAGGGAGGGAGCTTTTTGTTAGTTGCTTTTGTACTCCTGGTCTAGTTCGTAATATGTACTATTGAATGACCCCCTTACTTCCATAGAATTTCCTTTGCTTGTATCTGACTGACCGTTACTGTGTGATTTGTTTGATATAGTCGTGTTATATGTATATTTGTTTTGTTTTGAATTGATTCGGACATATTAGATATATATCTGATTGACTGACCTCGTTAGTTGTATATTGTATTCACGTCTCGAGCTTAGATTAGTTAATCCAATGGAAGGAACTCGTAGTGGACGAGGCCGTGGCCGTGGACATAAGCAACCCTTGAATGAAGGGGGAAATCGGGAACCAATACCTGAACCCAACATTGAATCTGGAATGGACCCTACATTCAGGTAGCTGCCGCTATCCAACGTATGACCGATCTTTTGGCTCACGTAGTGGAACAGCAAGGCCAAAATCCTATTACTCAGCCGGGAAATCCTGGTAATCATACCGAGGGTGAGGATAAAGCTCTTGAATGATTTCAAAAGTTCTCGCCACCGAAATTTCTTGGAGGACCCGACCTTGACGTGGTCGAGAGGTAGTTAGAGAAGATGATAGATATTTTTGCCGCACTACACTATACGGAGGAGCGACAGGTTACATTTGCTGTCTTTCAACTGGAGGGAGCAGCCTGTTCATGATGGAATATTATAAGACTGAAATGGGAAAGAGAACAAACCCCAAGGACGTGGGTGAATTTCATGAGAAAGTTCAACACAAAGTATTTCCCACCTCTGATTCAGGAAAAGAAAGAAGATGAATTCATTAGGTTTCGGCAGGGAACTCAAACTGTGGCCGAATATGAGAGCTAGTTCACCAGATTGTCTAAATTCGCTCCCGAACTAATCGTAACCGAGCAAAGGAGGATAAGGCGTTTTGTCCAGGGATTAAATGTGGAGATTCAGAAGGGCTTGGCTATAGTCCAACTCAATGCCTTTAGTGATGCGGTGGAGAAAACTCAACGAGTTGAAAGCGCGAGGTTACAAGTTAGAAACTTCCAAGTTAAGAAAAAAGGATTTCCTGGAAGTAGCTCAGAGCAAGGGGATAAGGGTATGCCTCCTAGGATTGGCAGGGGCAACGGGGGGGGTACAACTACCAGGAATGTCAAGTGGTGCCTCACAGAGAGGCTCAGTCTCCGTTTCCCGTGGTCCCTGCGGGTACTGTGGGAAGCCAAATCACACAGAGGAGGTTTGTTGGAAGAAAGGAAGAAAATGTCTACGTTGTGGGAGCACAGATCATCAAATCGTAAACTGTCCAGGCTGAGTTCGAGAAGGGAGTAGGAGCCAATAGCCAACCACGACCAACTTTGATCGGTCGAAGGGGGAGAAGAATGGACCAAAGGTGTCGGCTCGGGCATATGCCCTTGAGCTACATCAAGCCCCTGACCCGTTTGAAGACGTGGAAGGTAAGATTCTGGTATTCCACCGTTTGAGCACTAGAATGGTGTATAAGACGTTCAATTTGAGAAGGAAAAAAAAACTATACAAAAGAATTCAATGAGGTTGGCTAGTGAAGGGATACTGATTGGTTAGATAGGTACGGTGCTCAATTTGATTGTGAGAAGGAAGTAACAAAAGTTTTGTATCCTGGAGAAGGCGATGATAAGAAATTTCGACGATGAAATTCTTTTAAGGGGGAGAAAGTGTGAGAACCTGAAATTTTCTAATTTCTAGGCTTTATTTTATTTAATTGCACGCCTTGTCTGCATTTTCTTTATTAGGAAAATTTTTTAGAAATTTTTATGCATAAATATAGTTTTTAAATTATTTTTCTAGTATCAGTTAGTTTTTGAGAAATTAAGAGTGAATACCGGATTTGGGACCCGCTAGTGCAGTAAGTGCGGTAAAATTCGGCTAATTAGGTTAAGTTTTGTATACCATGAGTAATTTACTAGGTGCTAAGAGATAATTAGAGGTTTCTTAGATAGATTAGTATAGGAGAGACAAAAGGATAATTATCAACCAAAAAGGTGACAAGTGTCACCTTGTGATTTAATTTTGGACTTTGACCACTATTCATGCACTTTACTAATATCCCAAAATTGATAAAAAATCCTCATTTTCTTCACTCTTGTGGCCGACTCTCCCTTTGAAAGAAAAGAAAAAAAACCTTCAACTCTCATATTCTCCAACTACCTTAATCTAGCAAACCAACCGTTTAAATTTTTGATTTCTCCATAAAAATCCTTAGTTTAGTGTTTGTGAGGTTGTTGTTGGAAGTGGTTTGGAAGAAAGTGGTGCTTAGTTGCTTCTTCTCTTGAGTTACAAGGTGAGTAGCTAAGGAATCTCTCTTTTGTTCTTGATAATGTTAAATTTGTGGCTTGTATGAGTTAAAGAGATAGTTTTAGGTGGTATTTCATGACTTTTAGTTGAGTTTGGTGAATTTTATATTGATTCTTGTTTTTTCTGTTTTTATTTGTTTGATAGTGTGTGGCCATGGATGATGGCTTAGGATAGTCTAGAATGAAGCTATAGTGCGTAAATTGTAGCGAATTGCGGAAAATTTCCACTTTGTGCGGAAAATTCCAGATTAGGGTTTCAATTTTTCCCTGTTCGGCACGGTACTGTTGGACCTAGTTATAGGCCGAAGTAGCCTTAGGTTAAAACATGAAAGTTGTAGAGAATGATGTTTTATAGTTGCCTGCAAAATTTCAGCCCAATCGGAGCAACGTAGCCTATGAAAAGACTGAAATACCCCTGCTGCCCTGTTTCTGTCCGAAACTGATAATCAGCTTTGGTAATTGGTTAGTTTGACTGGGAATACTGCTGATTTGGTTGTCGATGTCTTCTTAACATTTATAGCCTGGTATCTTAGCTTTCAGATGGCTTTGGAATCACTTGAATGGGATTCGTATGTGCTGAGATATGATTGAATGAATCAGGACTGCTGGTTGCATTTCATAGTGAGCTTCGAACTGGAAAATTTGGGGCTGTTTTGGTAAATTTGACCTAGTTAGGGTGAGAACTGGGCTAAGTAGTCTTCATCAAAGTTATAGCCCTCTGTCTTAGCTTCGAAACAGTATAATGTGAACTTCAATCCAATAAGCGTAGTTTCAGTTATGTCTGATTCGCTAAGTAGCGGTGAATCTATCCTTTTGGTTTCTTAGCTTAAAGCTCATTTCCGGTCATTTCCCTAGCTAAATCTTGTCTTTGAATGACTTAGAGCCTATTGAACGGCTGTTATGATGAATTTATATTGTGTATGACTTTGGGATTGATTGAGAAAAATAATGAAGCCATAAATGGCTGAAAAATAGGTAAATACAAAGGGCGTGCTGCCCAAATTTACGCTCGAGAACTAGGTCGATATACTTGCGACTTGAGTAAGGTTTGAGAACGAATACCACGTGAACCATCTAGGGTATTTACGTTTTCTTTGCCAGTTCGACTCAAATAGCGATTTTAAAGTTTTACAAGTGAGTCTAAGTTTTACAAATATTTTACTCATGTCCTTTGGTTTAAATGTACTCTTTTCACTTCCAAAAAAAATCATATATTATACCTTGTACTAGTGGTATTTGAATTGTCTTCGATTCACCTAACTTTTACTGGAGGAACTGTAATATTTTCTCTTGATTAACCTTAGGGTTCATCGGTGATTGAGAGTGTTACCCGGAAGATATTCTGGACATTATTTTGCCTTAATAGGTGAGTGTACCACTCCCCTAATGTATTGCTAAACTGGTTATCTGTACTTGCAAATTGCTATTTGAATGTCTTTCTCGACTGTTTATTTTATACGAGACGAGTGTGTATTTTATCACACTCGCTCTTTGGCCTGTGTGACTTGTTTCCTTTATATATTTGAATCTGTTACCTGCGCCTGTTATAATGTCGTTTGGAAGTGCATCCAACGACCTTCCTGTTAAATCTGAGCTCAACCTCATGGGGAGTTAATTGAATCGAGCCAGCATGGGTTTGGTCGAGAAAATTGACAATCCATGGGTGCCTTTTCCTTGGGAATCTATGGGTATTGGAGACTCTAGATTTCCGGTATACTCAAATATTACCATTCCTGTTTCTGTTTGGCGTTCAGGCCCTGTAAGGGGTATGTTTGGTGAACGGGATTTTGGCGTTAAAGTGGTGATCTACTGGACTGGTTCCTTTATTTGAACGTTGACGGAGGGTCAACAAGACTGGATCAAATATTGCAACGGGGATTTGGCTCCTGAGAGCCACCTGTATCCTTTACATTGTGGTGTTCATTCCTTTCTCGTATTTGATGTGAATATGTGCTTTAAAGTGTATTCTCATGAGTTCTACTGTTTACACTTTTGGTACCTCATTGAGCTTTTAACTCACCCCATTCCGTTATCCATGTTTTCCTTACAGGGAACCACTTTTGGAACTATGATTTTGAAGCATGAGTCGAGCTAGTTTAAATATTTTGTATAGCTCCTCAATGGTTGGAAACCTTAATTGTACTTGGATTCTAATCTTCCCTTTTGATTTGTTAAAATACGAATGTGGTTTATAAAAGCGTGTACTCATTCTCATGTGTTATATTAGGTTTATATAAATCCATTTCTAGGATTATATGAAGTTACTTGTATTCGATTCGGTCCCGGTCGGATCGTTACATGACCGGGCACTGTTCATGTGCAGCTTCGGTTTTTTTTTTTTTTCCGTTTTCGTTTCGTGATTTTCGCTTCGTTTGAACGCGCTGATACCTTCCGGAACGTTTTAGACTGTACATAACCACGCTAGTAGTCCTGGTGAGAGTTGGACAGGCAGTCCGCTAACCCCTTTGGTATGCCTTAGGGGAAGGTGAGGCTGTCAAAAAATGGATCGGGGAGTTACAACGTAAGGACCCGAATTGTTATTTTTACTTATTTTTATTTTATTTTACTGGCTTATTTAATTATGTATTTATTCGTTTATTTCGATTAATTTATTTCATTCATTTTAATTTCATTTGCATGGAACAATGTCTCATTTTATATTTTAAAACGTTTCGCTAGTAAAATTAATTTTTCTGCAGCTCGTTTAGTAAGAAATAGCGATTACACATTTTTCGAGGCAAAGTTCGGTCCGATAGTGCATTAATTTTGGAGAATTAAGAATGATCAATAGTAGACTAAGAAAAGTTAATTGAAAGATTTGAGATGAGTGAGTTAATTAAGCTCAATTAGGAGCACTAACTGCTCACTATTCAATTATTGACTTTTGGGTACGAAAGCACCTTTATGTCATTCTTTCTTTCACTCCATCAAATCACCAACTACCACCCAAGACCGTTTCTTCCTCATCTTCTCTTGGCCAACTCCCCCTCCCCCATCCTCACCAAAAATTTCTGCTCATTGTTTTCCATTTTTGCTCCAAGAAAACACTCCAAACTTGCTTCTTTTCTTGAACATGTTTAACTTGTGAGCACTGAGCGGAAGCATGTACCACACCCTTTGTGATGGGAGGTGCTTCTCATACCAATTCAGTGCTATGATCGATTCTCTGAGCGGAAGCATGTACCACACCCTATTCAGGTGGGAGGTGCCTCTCATACCGATTCAGAACCATAAATAATTCTAAGTCGATTGGAGCAATGTCTCATCGACCACTTACACTTCTGGGGACACCCCAACCCATTGGCTAACCTTGTAACTCGAGCCGGCAAGGATTTGGTCAAGAAGCTTGGTGAACCTTGGGAAATATTATTGTTTGATCTTTTGAGATCTTGCTTGGCATACTCGAATAGTATCTCCATCTCATGCGTGTTTGGTTCCGAATCCGAGAGAGTGTTATGTTGGATGGAGGAAGTAAGTGGAGTACTACGGTCATGTTATTACTTGAGTTGACGAAAAGTTAACCCCGGATGGCTTGAATCGGTCGAGATGTAGAAATAGCTCCTGAGAGCTCCTGTATCATTCTATGTGTGTTTATTTCTTACCTGTGCACTTAAATGAAAGTTTATGTTAAAGTTGATTTCAAGAAGGCTATTTGATTAATTAGTGCTACTTGCTTGCTTGCTTGATTTTCTTGGCTTCACTGAACGTTAGCTCATCCCTTTAAGTTTGCTTTCCTTAACAGGTTTTGGAGGTGGAAGTTAAAGATTCTAGATTAGCGACTTTTGGTTGAAACTAGTATACTTCTGTCTGTTATTGGAGACCATTGAAGTGTAAATTTTGTTATACTTGAGAATTGTGGATTGTAATTGTAAATGGTATACTTGGGAGTTTTGGACTTGTGTATTCGAAATACTTCTTAATTAAGTCGATGGTTGATTTGTGATCCTTTATTAAGTTTGAATGAGTGTGTGAGTCCTGACGAGAGTTGGGTAGGTGTTACGCTGATACTCTAGGATTCGTCCTAGGGAGAGGTGGGGGCGTCACACACAATCCTGATTCTCTGCGTGGATAAAATCAACTATTTTCCTACAAAATTACAATACTGTCATTAATAACATTTTCAACTTAAGTCACATGCACATTTCAATCCTAAGTGCTTAATCATCATTTATTATTATTATTATTATTATTATTATTATTTCCTATAGTATGATTTTCTAGATCACAAATCGCAATTAAAAATGTCATGTCCCTAGTCCACACGTGCCAGACATGAGACATTTACTGTATTCTCACAACTTGAGAACACAAGACAACCATAACATTCTAGAAGTACTACTTCAACAACAACAAAACTAATTTAAGTGCGGTACACAATCACTATTTGAAAAATAACATAACATGCACTTAGGGCCTACATACCCAATCAGCTAATATAAATGAAATTTTAAAAGCATTCTAGTGTGTACTCAATACTACATAATATTAAAACCCTAATGTTAAAGTCCATTTTTTAAACTGCAAATAACTAATAGAAATCATATTCTGACTCCTCAATATATACCACTTCGTAGTTTTTGAGGTGTTCAAAAATGGTAAGAGAATGGTTTGAGTGACACTATGCTCAATAGATAACATTTTGATACTATCTATGCCTTATTTTAGATGTAATCCACAGTTTGACAAGCCCCAAATGATCTAGATTAACGGTACTCCAGTTTGGACAATGGAAGTAGGTAGAATGATGCCACAATCAAGTGCGGCCCTTGATTGATAAGTCAATGAATGCCTTAGGAACAATACTAAGGTATTGCAGGAAAACTCAAGAAGCAGCCAAAGAGAACACTCTCTCAATATTATTGCTGGAAAATTGTCTCCTATTACAATGTAAAAGTTGGGCTATTTATAGCCAAAGTACTAAAACTAGTCCAAATCCGAATCGCACATGGATTACATTACTTATTCCTTTAAAACTACTAATTTAATGGCACAAATATCTAATTTAGCTTGCCATTTATTTCTAATAACTAACAATTAAGTAATTAAGTAAAAAGCTAACAAAATATGCAAAAATAAAAAAACCTAAAAATTGATTTGAGTAGAATTTGTGCATAAATTCTCAGCTGGATTCTCGTGTAGATTTGAGGCACAAAGCAACACAAGAAAAATCAACTTGATTTGCTCAAAGGAGATGGATTTGCAACCAGATTCGTGGGCAGATCTAGGCGCGGGTCCATCAAGGATAAATTTTCTTGACTTGATCTTTGTGTAATGCTCATTCCAACCAGGTCCAACACCTTCTATGTGTTTGTATGGTCCAAATTTATCATGAACGGTACGAACCAAGGATTGAATTGAAGCTTTACATACATTTAAAGGTCCTTTTGAATAACTTCTATGGACACTTAGCTCAGGACTCTTGAGAATGCCAAGGTTGGCATCCGAATTCATATCATGTTTACTCTTCTGTCAGATCATGAAGCTAATATGTACATATTATTATACTTTTGTAAAACTAGTCACACTATATCATATGCATAGTTAGTTGTAAAATAATTGCAATATCAATTAATATACATAAACATATCATACTAAGTTGAGTGACATCAAATCACATAATGTAACATGAACATATTCATAGCATAGCTTGATAATCAATGAAACATTCTAAACATATTAGCTCATTTCACAAAATAGCTCATAAATACATCCATGCAATATTCGGCTTCTGAATATTCAATCTAGAGTTTAACCCCTTCTAAGAGGGTGGTAGATCAAGTATTTTTCTTGATCTTCACTTGATCTACCCATCTATGAGTCAATTTGCCAAGTACAACAGTTATCATGACTATTAATAATCGATCAAGCATTTTTTCTAATCTTCACCTGATCGTCATACATGATCGAGTTAAACCCCCAACTGTCTATCTCATAACCGTTTAAACCTTTTTGTAATATAAAATTTTTTCATATGTCACATGCACATTTCTTTCATTTCATGAAAACATGCCACTCATTTCATAAAACATAGCGTAGCAAAACATTTCAAATAGGCATACATGATCCATGTTTCATATACCAATATAAAACGTTTATTTGAGAAAACTCATATATAACATTTTGAAAATACAATGGGGTAACTAACACCTACGTCGGACTGCTTGAGTGAGATAGCCCCAACGTTCCTTACTCTTGCTTTGCGCCTATAGTGGATACATGTTTGCTTTAGTTAGTTTACAATCCTGATTCATAACGTATATTTCCTTGTTCAAAGTATCCTATCATTCATGTCCGAATAATCTATAAAAAATATTTAAAGGTTTCCTAAAATAGAAAGTTTCCTTTTTAGAAAGTTTTCTAGAGTAGAAAGTTTCCTAAAATAGAAAGTTTCCCTTTTTAGAAAGTTTCTTGACTTAGGAAATTTTCCTGTTATAGAAGGTAGATATTAATTAATTTCCATGAAATAAATTTTTTTAATTAAATTTCTTTTCTCTTCTTATATATAAATAGGTTTGAAAGAGTTTGGGGCGAATTTGGGTTTAGGCTAGACCCAAAAGCTAGGCCTGTCCCATAATTCGGATTGGGCTTTCTTTGATTTGAACTTGGGGTTAATAGTATTATTATTTTATTTGGGCTTTCGATAAATGTTCTTGGGTTTTTTGGGTACTAATAGGTGAATCTAGTCAAGTTGGACATCTTAGATATATTTTTGGCCGAATGATTTGTGGGCCTTGGTAGAAAAATGTTTCAATTTTTATTTATAGCAAATGAGTTGTATTTGTGAGGCCCCAGTCCGTTCTACGTTGATATATTCATTAGCTGGGCGGTAACGTTTGGTTTTATGAGTATTTCGAAAACCCTATGTAGGGATTAAGATTTAAAGCCCTACTATCCAATTATTCCATAATAAGTGCAAGTGAGCCTAGAAAGTAGGGTTTCACTCTTCGGTTTCAGCATTGGAGCAAAATTAGGGTTTTTGTGATTTTCGCCGGATGAAATTTTGGTACGGAAAAAGGATCAAATTTGGTGATTAAAAGTGACTTTTAAGTGAGAAATAATATGTAATTAGGAGCAATAAGATAAGATTAGTGAATAGGAAGTAAAAACCCTAGTACGTGTGTTTTAAGAAAAAACGGCGCGAACCGGCGGGTCCCGCGCATTACCGATTGAACGCACCAATTGACCACCACTTACTTGCCATGCAAGTTTACCACTAATAGAGCAAAATATCTTTCCCCCCTCTTAGCTTCTTATTGGCCGAAAATTAGTGGTTCAAAATGCAACAAGAGAGAGAAAATTGTGTGGTTGTGATTCAACCAAGTGTTAACCAAACTTGTGGCTAGAATTAATTCTTATTTTTTCCAACCTTCTTATAAGACAAATGAAGCTTAATCTTCCTCATTCTTTTCTCTCTCTTGGCCGAAATTCTCTCCAAAGGAAGAAAGAAAAATCTCTCTCAATTCCTTGTCCTAATCTTGCTCAATCTCATAAACTAACCGGTTAATCTTGAATTCCTTCCATAAAACCTCTTCATTTGGTATTAGTAAGTTGATTGGTGAAGTGTTTGTGGAAGCTAAGGTGACAAGCAACTCCCTCTCTCTTGTTTTACTAGGTGAGTAATGAATGAACTCTCTCCTTCACCTAATGAAGCTTAATTCATGCTTAGTGGTGTTAAGAGATGAAAAATTATGGTTTATATCTTGATTTGTGGATGATTTAGTGAAGTTTTATATTTATTGGGATTTTTCCTGTTTTAATATAAGCATGATTGTGTGGCTATATATGATGGTTGGAAATGGTATGTAATGATGCTAGATGGTGGAAAAAGTGGAAGATTGCAAGTGATTTCTGTTTTGAATGAAATCTGGAAAATTGGGGTTTCTTGGTTCTTCATTCTGTCCGAATATTTTGGTCCTAGATAGAGGCCGAATTGGCCTTGGCTTAAAACATGAAAGTTGTAGGAAATGACATTTTATAGGTGCCTGTAAAATTTCAGGTCAATCGGAGTAGCGTAGAGTGAGAAAAGTCGAAAATACCCTTGCTGTTCTGGTTTTGTCCGAATGTAAGAACTGCACTTGTAATTGGTGATTTTGGATAGGATTACTTCAGAATTGGTTGTTCTAGTCTTCTGATGAAATGTAGCCCTGTTTCTAAGCTTTCGTATGCCTTTGAAATATCTGAATTTGGACTTAAGTAGGCTGAGTTATGCTGTTTGCACCAGGTTGCGGTTTGTTCACCTGTTTTACGATTCTGGTTTAGTATCTTACAGTTTTGACCTAGTTACACTCGAAACTGGGTTAAGTGGCCTTCTTCAACGTTGTAGCCTTTTAAGTGCTGAATCTACCTGTAAAATTTCAGGTCAAACGGATTAATGTATTCCGAGTTATAGACAAAACCCTCAGACCTGTTTTAGACGTCCGTTTGTGTACATTTTGCATTTCAGTTTCTGCCGTGCATTTTTCCGTTCTGATTCCATACGATCTGGGTGTCGACTCCTTCATAAGAAATTTAGATCTTGGTCTCAGCTTCGAAACGGTATAAAGTACGTCGAAAACCGAATTCCGTAGCTCCTGTTATGATCAAAACAATAACGCTCGTCAGAACTGCCTTGTATTTGGACAGTTCTGACGGGTACGTTGACACTCGATTTTCGTTCTGTTCTGAGTGGATTCAGGTCTTGGCCAAAACATCAAAGTTTTAGCCTTATGTCTCAGCTTTCTAACGCCTTTGGAATTTCTTGATTTCGATTTCTGAGCCGTGAGTTACGGCCTTGCAAACAGGGCATGTTTGGTAACTTGCCATGAAACAGCTGGCACTATTTCGTGCCTTTTTGACCTATACCTATTGAGATCTGGGTTGAGATGTCTTCATGGGAATTGTAGCCCTTCCTCTTAGCTTCGAAACGGTATCTCGCTCACCTTGATCCGACACTCCTAGCCTAACTTTCGACCAAAACGGTTTAAGATGGCCGATTTGGCCGTCCCGTTTGCCGTTCCGCGCGCGCGCGTGTGCCCCTTTTTGCCGTTTTCGCACTTGCGCGTGCCAATTTTGCCGTTTTGCTTGTTTTACGTGTGTGAGTAGCTGTTTGTGATATATTGTGACACAATCTTCGATTTCAGACGGTGGTGAACTAGGCGGAGCCGGTGGGGCCCACTACTAGCCAACCAACGAAGTGATTTCCGCTTTTGTACTACTTTTGTATTTGGAGTAAGTATTCAGGCCGCTTTTGTATGTTAGTTGCTTATGTGTTTCGATATGTATGAAGAGGGTACTTAGACGAGGGTGTACTTTATCGCACTCGCTCTAAACCCTAATTTGCACACATATTTGTACATGGCTTATGTATATGAGCAATTTTGGAACTAAAACCCTTGAGCTGGTGGCTCAGGGTGACTTTTGAATAATTTTGTGAATTTTGTGAGTTTGAGGTTGAACTCAATACCTAGATGGACTATTCGAGCCGGTTAGGGCTTGGTCGAAGTCAGTCCAACTTGGTTTGAGGTCACCAAGTTTGTGAACCCGATTCGCTGAGTATGTGAACCAATTTTGTGACCCGAGCTTGTGACTCAAGCTCAAGTTTGTGATTTCGTTCGCCTGGGCAAGTTTGTGAGGTGACTGGCCAGTGAGGGTGATAAGGTGTTCGGTGGGTGTACAAGTGGAGTTCTACGGACCTTATGTATGGTCGACGGAGTGTCGACAGGAGGTCACGCATGGCAACGACTTGGCTTTGGAGCCACCTGTATCCTTATTATGTGATGTTACTTTTCTGCTTTTGCTTTACTCTTATTGAGTAACTGTGGTTACGTGACATTTACGCTTTTGCCCCTGTTTACTTACTAAGCATATAGCTTACCCCGTTCCTTTTGTTTTCCTTAGCAGGGGCCGACGCGGGGACTTATGGGCACTTACACTAGTATTGGTTTGTCATAGTTGGACAATTAGGATGTTTGTTTTTATTGTGGTGGTTTGTATAAGGACCCTCCTTAGGGTCTACCTTTTAGTTTTGGTTGTAATTATAAGGGTGTAATAGTTTGAGCAGGTACTTTTGGAGAATGTAATTATAACCTTTTTGGGATTTGTATATAGTATGTAAGGTACTCTTTTGGATTTTCTGGTTTTTATCGCTTTAAGGTTTGAGTACTGGCGCGAGCTAGGCAGGTGGCCCGCCGATACCCTTGGGTTCGCCCTTGGGAGAAGTGGGGTCGTCACAGTTGGTATCAGAGCTTAGGCTTCAGATCTCTGTAGTGTATCCTAGGCTTGAAGTTAGGATGCCGGACTGTGGGATATGATTTGATATGAAAGTTAAGTAATTGAGGGATAAAATATATAGCTGCTTCGCGTGGTCTCTGCGCGGAGTGAGCCTGGACTAAGTGGTGAATAAATATGACGGACTAAGTGCTCGTTCGAGCATAAGCTGTGAATTGCAAATGTTATGGGCCTTTAATCTTTTCCGTGGTATTTGAGGATCATAAATAGGTACGTCGGGTAGGAATTTCGATTGTAGATAGTTTACTCTTGGGACTGGCCAGCTCGAGATGTGAATTATCTTATTTCGGATTCTCGTGCCCGAGTACTCTAAAGTTGAGGCAGCGTTAAGTACTTGAAATTTCATTTTGGAAACATGAACAGGCTTTGTCTGACTAGAATGAGCACAAGAGGTCAATGGACGTCTAGTTTGGATAGAAAGTAACGTGATAGATCGGACGGGGTTATTTATTTGAGACTGGGACGATTTCACCTTTTCTTTTGACTCGCCCGTATATAGTTACTACATGATGTTAGTATGTGTGTGTGTGTACATGGTTATCTGTCCAATTTGATATGTATTTGTGTAATTGATTATCTGTCTCCTTAATATGGCGTGTTATGTGTGTATAAGTTTATTTGCGTATTTCATTTATTAAAGTACCCTTTGGAAGAAAAAAAAACATAGAGGGAAGACGTAGTCGCGGACATGGTCGTGGCCGTGGAGCCAAGCGGGGCCAAGAGTCAAGAAAAAGGGGAAACAACCACTGAACAAAACCAGGGACCGAGAGTGGCATTGGTATTTAGGAATTTATTATGACCCATTGTTTTGGCCAGCAGGCTACTATCGAAGGTCCAGCAACTCCGTGAGATGGCACATTGGGTCGAGATGTATAAGGAAATCGCAGTTCTTCGAGACGAAATAGAGGTCCAAAGGAGACTAGCCGCATACTGGGAAGGGCGATGGAAGCACGAGTATTCAGAAAAGATTGAGCTCTTACACCAGAACTTGGAGCTAAAAAGGAAATACGAAGGGATTTCTGAGGAGGCCTTAACAATGGCACAAAACACTACTGCTATGGGGTTTCCAGAGGAAGCTCAAAGGACAGGAATTGCAAGGCCACAAGTAAATATCTTCCATGCAAAGAAAAGAGGTAAAAGGCCAGAACAGTGTAAGCGAGGTAGGCCAGTCGCTAAGAAGGGTCGTGGAGTAAGGGGTGTGAAAATTTTGGAGACACTTAAGGAGGATACTCCGGGAGGAAACCCAAGTGGAGAAGGACCACTGCATGATGTCTCACAAGAGGATCAGACCCCAATCGCTCTCTCATTTTGTGGCTACTGTAGAAAATCCAACCATATGGAGGAGGATTGCTGGAAAAAGGATGGAAGGTGTCTGCGTTGCGGGAGCACCGAGCATCGGATTGCTAATTGCCCTAGTTTATTGCGTGAAAAGAAAGGAACCCAGCAGCCAACCCAGACCGACCCTGGACCGTCAAATAGAGAAGGGACTGGAATGAAAAGCCTCGTTTCTTCTGAGGACGAAGAAGGTACAGGCCACTGGTTACTTTAGATTCGATAGGTTCCGTTCATAGAAAAAATTTCGAGGACGAAATTGTTCTAAGTGGGGGAGATTGTGAGGCCCCAGTCCGTTCTACGTTGATATATTCATTAGCTGGGCGGTAACGTTTGGTTTTATGAGTATTTCGAAAATCCTATGTAGGGATTAAGATTTAAAGCCCTACTATCCAATTATTCCATAATAAGTGCAAGTGAGCCTAGAAAGTAGGGTTTCACTCTTCGGTTTCAGCATTGGAGCAAAATTAGGGTTTTTGTGATTTTCGCCGGATGAAATTTTGGTACGGAAAAAGGATCAAATTTGGTGATTAAAAGTGACTTTTAAGTGAGAAATAATATGTAATTAGGAGCAATAAGATAAGATTAGTGAATAGGAAGTAAAAACCCTAGTACGTGTGTTTTAAGAAAAAACGGCGCGAACCGGCGGGTCCCGCGCATTACCGATTGAACGCACCAATTGACCACCACTTACTTGCCATGCAAGTTTACCACTAATAGAGCAAAATATCTTTCCCCCCTCTTAGCTTCTTATTGGCCGAAAATTAGTGGTTCAAAATGCAACAAGAGAGAGAAAATTGTGTGGTTGTGATTCAACCAAGTGTTAACCAAACTTGTGGCTAGAATTAATTCTTATTTTTTCCAACCTTCTTATAAGACAAATGAAGCTTAATCTTCCTCATTCTTTTCTCTCTCTTGGCCGAAATTCTCTCCAAAGGAAGAAAGAAAAATCTCTCTCAATTCCTTGTCCTAATCTTGCTCAATCTCATAAACTAACCGGTTAATCTTGAATTCCTTCCATAAAACCTCTTCATTTGGTATTAGTAAGTTGATTGGTGAAGTGTTTGTGGAAGCTAAGGTGACAAGCAACTCCCTCTCTCTTGTTTTACTAGGTGAGTAATGAATGAACTCTCTCCTTCACCTAATGAAGCTTAATTCATGCTTAGTGGTGTTAAGAGATGAAAAATTATGGTTTATATCTTGATTTGTGGATGATTTAGTGAAGTTTTATATTTATTGGGATTTTTCCTGTTTTAATATAAGCATGATTGTGTGGCTATATATGATGGTTGGAAATGGTATGTAATGATGCTAGATGGTGGAAAAAGTGGAAGATTGCAAGTGATTTCTGTTTTGAATGAAATCTGGAAAATTGGGGTTTCTTGGTTCTTCATTCTGTCCGAATATTTTGGTCCTAGATAGAGGCCGAATTGGCCTTGGCTTAAAACATGAAAGTTGTAGGAAATGACATTTTATAGGTGCCTGTAAAATTTCAGGTCAATCGGAGTAGCGTAGAGTGAGAAAAGTCGAAAATACCCTTGCTGTTCTGGTTTTGTCCGAATGTAAGAACTGCACTTGTAATTGGTGATTTTGGATAGGATTACTTCAGAATTGGTTGTTCTAGTCTTCTGATGAAATGTAGCCCTGTTTCTAAGCTTTCGTATGCCTTTGAAATATCTGAATTTGGACTTAAGTAGGCTGAGTTATGCTGTTTGCACCAGGTTGCGGTTTGTTCACCTGTTTTACGATTCTGGTTTAGTATCTTACAGTTTTGACCTAGTTACACTCGAAACTGGGTTAAGTGGCCTTCTTCAACGTTGTAGCCTTTTAAGTGCTGAATCTACCTGTAAAATTTCAGGTCAAACGGATTAATGTATTCCGAGTTATAGACAAAACCCTCAGACCTGTTTTAGACGTCCGTTTGTGTACATTTTGCATTTCAGTTTCTGCCGTGCATTTTTCCGTTCTGATTCCATACGATCTGGGTGTCGACTCCTTCATAAGAAATTTAGATCTTGGTCTCAGCTTCGAAACGGTATAAAGTACGTCGAAAACCGAATTCCGTAGCTCCTGTTATGATCAAAACAATAACGCTCGTCAGAACTGCCTTGTATTTGGACAGTTCTGACGGGTACGTTGACACTCGATTTTCGTTCTGTTCTGAGTGGATTCAGGTCTTGGCCAAAACATCAAAGTTTTAGCCTTATGTCTCAGCTTTCTAACGCCTTTGGAATTTCTTGATTTCGATTTCTGAGCCGTGAGTTACGGCCTTGCAAACAGGGCATGTTTGGTAACTTGCCATGAAACAGCTGGCACTATTTCGTGCCTTTTTGACCTATACCTATTGAGATCTGGGTTGAGATGTCTTCATGGGAATTGTAGCCCTTCCTCTTAGCTTCGAAACGGTATCTCGCTCACCTTGATCCGACACTCCTAGCCTAACTTTCGACCAAAACGGTTTAAGATGGCCGATTTGGCCGTCCCGTTTGCCGTTCCGCGCGCGCGCGTGTGCCCCTTTTTGCCGTTTTCGCACTTGCGCGTGCCAATTTTGCCGTTTTGCTTGTTTTACGTGTGTGAGTAGCTGTTTGTGATATATTGTGACACAATCTTCGATTTCAGACGGTGGTGAACTAGGCGGAGCCGGTGGGGCCCACTACTAGCCAACCAACGAAGTGATTTCCGCTTTTGTACTACTTTTGTATTTGGAGTAAGTATTCAGGCCGCTTTTGTATGTTAGTTGCTTATGTGTTTCGATATGTATGAAGAGGGTACTTAGACGAGGGTGTACTTTATCGCACTCGCTCTAAACCCTAATTTGCACACATATTTGTACATGGCTTATGTATATGAGCAATTTTGGAACTAAAACCCTTGAGCTGGTGGCTCAGGGTGACTTTTGAATAATTTTGTGAATTTTGTGAGTTTGAGGTTGAACTCAATACCTAGATGGACTATTCGAGCCGGTTAGGGCTTGGTCGAAGTCAGTCCAACTTGGTTTGAGGTCACCAAGTTTGTGAACCCGATTCGCTGAGTATGTGAACCAATTTTGTGACCCGAGCTTGTGACTCAAGCTCAAGTTTGTGATTTCGTTCGCCTGGGCAAGTTTGTGAGGTGACTGGCCAGTGAGGGTGATAAGGTGTTCGGTGGGTGTACAAGTGGAGTTCTACGGACCTTATGTATGGTCGACGGAGTGTCGACAGGAGGTCACGCATGGCAACGACTTGGCTTTGGAGCCACCTGTATCCTTATTATGTGATGTTACTTTTCTGCTTTTGCTTTACTCTTATTGAGTAACTGTGGTTACGTGACATTTACGCTTTTGCCCCTGTTTACTTACTAAGCATATAGCTTACCCCGTTCCTTTTGTTTTCCTTAGCAGGGGCCGACGCGGGGACTTATGGGCACTTACACTAGTATTGGTTTGTCATAGTTGGACAATTAGGATGTTTGTTTTTATTGTGGTGGTTTGTATAAGGACCCTCCTTAGGGTCTACCTTTTAGTTTTGGTTGTAATTATAAGGGTGTAATAGTTTGAGCAGGTACTTTTGGAGAATGTAATTATAACCTTTTTGGGATTTGTATATAGTATGTAAGGTACTCTTTTGGATTTTCTGGTTTTTATCGCTTTAAGGTTTGAGTACTGGCGCGAGCTAGGCAGGTGGCCCGCCGATACCCTTGGGTTCGCCCTTGGGAGAAGTGGGGTCGTCACAGTTGGTATCAGAGCTTAGGCTTCAGATCTCTGTAGTGTATCCTAGGCTTGAAGTTAGGATGCCGGACTGTGGGATATGATTTGATATGAAAGTTAAGTAATTGAGGGATAAAATATATAGCTGCTTCGCGTGGTCTCTGCGCGGAGTGAGCCTGGACTAAGTGGTGAATAAATATGACGGACTAAGTGCTCGTTCGAGCATAAGCTGTGAATTGCAAATGTTATGGGCCTTTAATCTTTTCCGTGGTATTTGAGGATCATAAATAGGTACGTCGGGTAGGAATTTCGATTGTAGATAGTTTACTCTTGGGACTGGCCAGCTCGAGATGTGAATTATCTTATTTCGGATTCTCGTGCCCGAGTACTCTAAAGTTGAGGCAGCGTTAAGTACTTGAAATTTCATTTTGGAAACATGAACAGGCTTTGTCTGACTAGAATGAGCACAAGAGGTCAATGGACGTCTAGTTTGGATAGAAAGTAACGTGATAGATCGGACGGGGTTATTTATTTGAGACTGGGACGATTTCACCTTTTCTTTTGACTCGCCCGTATATAGTTACTACATGATGTTAGTATGTGTGTGTGTGTACATGGTTATCTGTCCAATTTGATATGTATTTGTGTAATTGATTATCTGTCTCCTTAATATGGCGTGTTATGTGTGTATAAGTTTATTTGCGTATTTCATTTATTAAAGTACCCTTTGGAAGAAAAAAAAACATAGAGGGAAGACGTAGTCGCGGACATGGTCGTGGCCGTGGAGCCAAGCGGGGCCAAGAGTCAAGAAAAAGGGGAAACAACCACTGAACAAAACCAGGGACCGAGAGTGGCATTGGTATTTAGGAATTTATTATGACCCATTGTTTTGGCCAGCAGGCTACTATCGAAGGTCCAGCAACTCCGTGAGATGGCACATTGGGTCGAGATGTATAAGGAAATCGCAGTTCTTCGAGACGAAATAGAGGTCCAAAGGAGACTAGCCGCATACTGGGAAGGGCGATGGAAGCACGAGTATTCAGAAAAGATTGAGCTCTTACACCAGAACTTGGAGCTAAAAAGGAAATACGAAGGGATTTCTGAGGAGGCCTTAACAATGGCACAAAACACTACTGCTATGGGGTTTCCAGAGGAAGCTCAAAGGACAGGAATTGCAAGGCCACAAGTAAATATCTTCCATGCAAAGAAAAGAGGTAAAAGGCCAGAACAGTGTAAGCGAGGTAGGCCAGTCGCTAAGAAGGGTCGTGGAGTAAGGGGTGTGAAAATTTTGGAGACACTTAAGGAGGATACTCCGGGAGGAAACCCAAGTGGAGAAGGACCACTGCATGATGTCTCACAAGAGGATCAGACCCCAATCGCTCTCTCATTTTGTGGCTACTGTAGAAAATCCAACCATATGGAGGAGGATTGCTGGAAAAAGGATGGAAGGTGTCTGCGTTGCGGGAGCACCGAGCATCGGATTGCTAATTGCCCTAGTTTATTGCGTGAAAAGAAAGGAACCCAGCAGCCAACCCAGACCGACCCTGGACCGTCAAATAGAGAAGGGACTGGAATGAAAAGCCTCGTTTCTTCTGAGGACGAAGAAGGTACAGGCCACTGGTTACTTTAGATTCGATAGGTTCCGTTCATAGAAAAAATTTCGAGGACGAAATTGTTCTAAGTGGGGGAGATTGTGAGGCCCCAGTCCGTTCTACGTTGATATATTCATTAGCTGGGCGGTAACGTTTGGTTTTATGAGTATTTCGAAAATCCTATGTAGGGATTAAGATTTAAAGCCCTACTATCCAATTATTCCATAATAAGTGCAAGTGAGCCTAGAAAGTAGGGTTTCACTCTTCGGTTTCAGCATTGGAGCAAAATTAGGGTTTTTGTGATTTTCGCCGGATGAAATTTTGGTACGGAAAAAGGATCAAATTTGGTGATTAAAAGTGACTTTTAAGTGAGAAATAATATGTAATTAGGAGCAATAAGATAAGATTAGTGAATAGGAAGTAAAAACCCTAGTACGTGTGTTTTAAGAAAAAACGGCGCGAACCGGCGGGTCCCGCGCATTACCGATTGAACGCACCAATTGACCACCACTTACTTGCCATGCAAGTTTACCACTAATAGAGCAAAATATCTTTCCCCCCTCTTAGCTTCTTATTGGCCGAAAATTAGTGGTTCAAAATGCAACAAGAGAGAGAAAATTGTGTGGTTGTGATTCAACCAAGTGTTAACCAAACTTGTGGCTAGAATTAATTCTTATTTTTTCCAACCTTCTTATAAGACAAATGAAGCTTAATCTTCCTCATTCTTTTCTCTCTCTTGGCCGAAATTCTCTCCAAAGGAAGAAAGAAAAATCTCTCTCAATTCCTTGTCCTAATCTTGCTCAATCTCATAAACTAACCGGTTAATCTTGAATTCCTTCCATAAAACCTCTTCATTTGGTATTAGTAAGTTGATTGGTGAAGTGTTTGTGGAAGCTAAGGTGACAAGCAACTCCCTCTCTCTTGTTTTACTAGGTGAGTAATGAATGAACTCTCTCCTTCACCTAATGAAGCTTAATTCATGCTTAGTGGTGTTAAGAGATGAAAAATTATGGTTTATATCTTGATTTGTGGATGATTTAGTGAAGTTTTATATTTATTGGGATTTTTCCTGTTTTAATATAAGCATGATTGTGTGGCTATATATGATGGTTGGAAATGGTATGTAATGATGCTAGATGGTGGAAAAAGTGGAAGATTGCAAGTGATTTCTGTTTTGAATGAAATCTGGAAAATTGGGGTTTCTTGGTTCTTCATTCTGTCCGAATATTTTGGTCCTAGATAGAGGCCGAATTGGCCTTGGCTTAAAACATGAAAGTTGTAGGAAATGACATTTTATAGGTGCCTGTAAAATTTCAGGTCAATCGGAGTAGCGTAGAGTGAGAAAAGTCGAAAATACCCTTGCTGTTCTGGTTTTGTCCGAATGTAAGAACTGCACTTGTAATTGGTGATTTTGGATAGGATTACTTCAGAATTGGTTGTTCTAGTCTTCTGATGAAATGTAGCCCTGTTTCTAAGCTTTCGTATGCCTTTGAAATATCTGAATTTGGACTTAAGTAGGCTGAGTTATGCTGTTTGCACCAGGTTGCGGTTTGTTCACCTGTTTTACGATTCTGGTTTAGTATCTTACAGTTTTGACCTAGTTACACTCGAAACTGGGTTAAGTGGCCTTCTTCAACGTTGTAGCCTTTTAAGTGCTGAATCTACCTGTAAAATTTCAGGTCAAACGGATTAATGTATTCCGAGTTATAGACAAAACCCTCAGACCTGTTTTAGACGTCCGTTTGTGTACATTTTGCATTTCAGTTTCTGCCGTGCATTTTTCCGTTCTGATTCCATACGATCTGGGTGTCGACTCCTTCATAAGAAATTTAGATCTTGGTCTCAGCTTCGAAACGGTATAAAGTACGTCGAAAACCGAATTCCGTAGCTCCTGTTATGATCAAAACAATAACGCTCGTCAGAACTGCCTTGTATTTGGACAGTTCTGACGGGTACGTTGACACTCGATTTTCGTTCTGTTCTGAGTGGATTCAGGTCTTGGCCAAAACATCAAAGTTTTAGCCTTATGTCTCAGCTTTCTAACGCCTTTGGAATTTCTTGATTTCGATTTCTGAGCCGTGAGTTACGGCCTTGCAAACAGGGCATGTTTGGTAACTTGCCATGAAACAGCTGGCACTATTTCGTGCCTTTTTGACCTATACCTATTGAGATCTGGGTTGAGATGTCTTCATGGGAATTGTAGCCCTTCCTCTTAGCTTCGAAACGGTATCTCGCTCACCTTGATCCGACACTCCTAGCCTAACTTTCGACCAAAACGGTTTAAGATGGCCGATTTGGCCGTCCCGTTTGCCGTTCCGCGCGCGCGCGTGTGCCCCTTTTTGCCGTTTTCGCACTTGCGCGTGCCAATTTTGCCGTTTTGCTTGTTTTACGTGTGTGAGTAGCTGTTTGTGATATATTGTGACACAATCTTCGATTTCAGACGGTGGTGAACTAGGCGGAGCCGGTGGGGCCCACTACTAGCCAACCAACGAAGTGATTTCCGCTTTTGTACTACTTTTGTATTTGGAGTAAGTATTCAGGCCGCTTTTGTATGTTAGTTGCTTATGTGTTTCGATATGTATGAAGAGGGTACTTAGACGAGGGTGTACTTTATCGCACTCGCTCTAAACCCTAATTTGCACACATATTTGTACATGGCTTATGTATATGAGCAATTTTGGAACTAAAACCCTTGAGCTGGTGGCTCAGGGTGACTTTTGAATAATTTTGTGAATTTTGTGAGTTTGAGGTTGAACTCAATACCTAGATGGACTATTCGAGCCGGTTAGGGCTTGGTCGAAGTCAGTCCAACTTGGTTTGAGGTCACCAAGTTTGTGAACCCGATTCGCTGAGTATGTGAACCAATTTTGTGACCCGAGCTTGTGACTCAAGCTCAAGTTTGTGATTTCGTTCGCCTGGGCAAGTTTGTGAGGTGACTGGCCAGTGAGGGTGATAAGGTGTTCGGTGGGTGTACAAGTGGAGTTCTACGGACCTTATGTATGGTCGACGGAGTGTCGACAGGAGGTCACGCATGGCAACGACTTGGCTTTGGAGCCACCTGTATCCTTATTATGTGATGTTACTTTTCTGCTTTTGCTTTACTCTTATTGAGTAACTGTGGTTACGTGACATTTACGCTTTTGCCCCTGTTTACTTACTAAGCATATAGCTTACCCCGTTCCTTTTGTTTTCCTTAGCAGGGGCCGACGCGGGGACTTATGGGCACTTACACTAGTATTGGTTTGTCATAGTTGGACAATTAGGATGTTTGTTTTTATTGTGGTGGTTTGTATAAGGACCCTCCTTAGGGTCTACCTTTTAGTTTTGGTTGTAATTATAAGGGTGTAATAGTTTGAGCAGGTACTTTTGGAGAATGTAATTATAACCTTTTTGGGATTTGTATATAGTATGTAAGGTACTCTTTTGGATTTTCTGGTTTTTATCGCTTTAAGGTTTGAGTACTGGCGCGAGCTAGGCAGGTGGCCCGCCGATACCCTTGGGTTCGCCCTTGGGAGAAGTGGGGTCGTCACAGTTGGTATCAGAGCTTAGGCTTCAGATCTCTGTAGTGTATCCTAGGCTTGAAGTTAGGATGCCGGACTGTGGGATATGATTTGATATGAAAGTTAAGTAATTGAGGGATAAAATATATAGCTGCTTCGCGTGGTCTCTGCGCGGAGTGAGCCTGGACTAAGTGGTGAATAAATATGACGGACTAAGTGCTCGTTCGAGCATAAGCTGTGAATTGCAAATGTTATGGGCCTTTAATCTTTTCCGTGGTATTTGAGGATCATAAATAGGTACGTCGGGTAGGAATTTCGATTGTAGATAGTTTACTCTTGGGACTGGCCAGCTCGAGATGTGAATTATCTTATTTCGGATTCTCGTGCCCGAGTACTCTAAAGTTGAGGCAGCGTTAAGTACTTGAAATTTCATTTTGGAAACATGAACAGGCTTTGTCTGACTAGAATGAGCACAAGAGGTCAATGGACGTCTAGTTTGGATAGAAAGTAACGTGATAGATCGGACGGGGTTATTTATTTGAGACTGGGACGATTTCACCTTTTCTTTTGACTCGCCCGTATATAGTTACTACATGATGTTAGTATGTGTGTGTGTGTACATGGTTATCTGTCCAATTTGATATGTATTTGTGTAATTGATTATCTGTCTCCTTAATATGGCGTGTTATGTGTGTATAAGTTTATTTGCGTATTTCATTTATTAAAGTACCCTTTGGAAGAAAAAAAAACATAGAGGGAAGACGTAGTCGCGGACATGGTCGTGGCCGTGGAGCCAAGCGGGGCCAAGAGTCAAGAAAAAGGGGAAACAACCACTGAACAAAACCAGGGACCGAGAGTGGCATTGGTATTTAGGAATTTATTATGACCCATTGTTTTGGCCAGCAGGCTACTATCGAAGGTCCAGCAACTCCGTGAGATGGCACATTGGGTCGAGATGTATAAGGAAATCGCAGTTCTTCGAGACGAAATAGAGGTCCAAAGGAGACTAGCCGCATACTGGGAAGGGCGATGGAAGCACGAGTATTCAGAAAAGATTGAGCTCTTACACCAGAACTTGGAGCTAAAAAGGAAATACGAAGGGATTTCTGAGGAGGCCTTAACAATGGCACAAAACACTACTGCTATGGGGTTTCCAGAGGAAGCTCAAAGGACAGGAATTGCAAGGCCACAAGTAAATATCTTCCATGCAAAGAAAAGAGGTAAAAGGCCAGAACAGTGTAAGCGAGGTAGGCCAGTCGCTAAGAAGGGTCGTGGAGTAAGGGGTGTGAAAATTTTGGAGACACTTAAGGAGGATACTCCGGGAGGAAACCCAAGTGGAGAAGGACCACTGCATGATGTCTCACAAGAGGATCAGACCCCAATCGCTCTCTCATTTTGTGGCTACTGTAGAAAATCCAACCATATGGAGGAGGATTGCTGGAAAAAGGATGGAAGGTGTCTGCGTTGCGGGAGCACCGAGCATCGGATTGCTAATTGCCCTAGTTTATTGCGTGAAAAGAAAGGAACCCAGCAGCCAACCCAGACCGACCCTGGACCGTCAAATAGAGAAGGGACTGGAATGAAAAGCCTCGTTTCTTCTGAGGACGAAGAAGGTACAGGCCACTGGTTACTTTAGATTCGATAGGTTCCGTTCATAGAAAAAATTTCGAGGACGAAATTGTTCTAAGTGGGGGAGATTGTGAGGCCCCAGTCCGTTCTACGTTGATATATTCATTAGCTGGGCGGTAACGTTTGGTTTTATGAGTATTTCGAAAATCCTATGTAGGGATTAAGATTTAAAGCCCTACTATCCAATTATTCCATAATAAGTGCAAGTGAGCCTAGAAAGTAGGGTTTCACTCTTCGGTTTCAGCATTGGAGCAAAATTAGGGTTTTTGTGATTTTCGCCGGATGAAATTTTGGTACGGAAAAAGGATCAAATTTGGTGATTAAAAGTGACTTTTAAGTGAGAAATAATATGTAATTAGGAGCAATAAGATAAGATTAGTGAATAGGAAGTAAAAACCCTAGTACGTGTGTTTTAAGAAAAAACGGCGCGAACCGGCGGGTCCCGCGCATTACCGATTGAACGCACCAATTGACCACCACTTACTTGCCATGCAAGTTTACCACTAATAGAGCAAAATATCTTTCCCCCCTCTTAGCTTCTTATTGGCCGAAAATTAGTGGTTCAAAATGCAACAAGAGAGAGAAAATTGTGTGGTTGTGATTCAACCAAGTGTTAACCAAACTTGTGGCTAGAATTAATTCTTATTTTTTCCAACCTTCTTATAAGAGAAATGAAGCTTAATCTTCCTCATTCTTTTCTCTCTCTTGGCCGAAATTCTCTCCAAAGGAAGAAAGAAAAATCTCTCTCAATTCCTTGTCCTAATCTTGCTCAATCTCATAAACTAACCGGTTAATCTTGAATTCCTTCCATAAAACCTCTTCATTTGGTATTAGTAAGTTGATTGGTGAAGTGTTTGTGGAAGCTAAGGTGACAAGCAACTCCCTCTCTCTTGTTTTACTAGGTGAGTAATGAATGAACTCTCTCCTTCACCTAATGAAGCTTAATTCATGCTTAGTGGTGTTAAGAGATGAAAAATTATGGTTTATATCTTGATTTGTGGATGATTTAGTGAAGTTTTATATTTATTGGGATTTTTCCTGTTTTAATATAAGCATGATTGTGTGGCTATATATGATGGTTGGAAATGGTATGTAATGATGCTAGATGGTGGAAAAAGTGGAAGATTGCAAGTGATTTCTGTTTTGAATGAAATCTGGAAAATTGGGGTTTCTTGGTTCTTCATTCTGTCCGAATATTTTGGTCCTAGATAGAGGCCGAATTGGCCTTGGCTTAAAACATGAAAGTTGTAGGAAATGACATTTTATAGGTGCCTGTAAAATTTCAGGTCAATCGGAGTAGCGTAGAGTGAGAAAAGTCGAAAATACCCTTGCTGTTCTGGTTTTGTCCGAATGTAAGAACTGCACTTGTAATTGGTGATTTTGGATAGGATTACTTCAGAATTGGTTGTTCTAGTCTTCTGATGAAATGTAGCCCTGTTTCTAAGCTTTCGTATGCCTTTGAAATATCTGAATTTGGACTTAAGTAGGCTGAGTTATGCTGTTTGCACCAGGTTGCGGTTTGTTCACCTGTTTTACGATTCTGGTTTAGTATCTTACAGTTTTGACCTAGTTACACTCGAAACTGGGTTAAGTGGCCTTCTTCAACGTTGTAGCCTTTTAAGTGCTGAATCTACCTGTAAAATTTCAGGTCAAACGGATTAATGTATTCCGAGTTATAGACAAAACCCTCAGACCTGTTTTAGACGTCCGTTTGTGTACATTTTGCATTTCAGTTTCTGCCGTGCATTTTTCCGTTCTGATTCCATACGATCTGGGTGTCGACTCCTTCATAAGAAATTTAGATCTTGGTCTCAGCTTCGAAACGGTATAAAGTACGTCGAAAACCGAATTCCGTAGCTCCTGTTATGATCAAAACAATAACGCTCGTCAGAACTGCCTTGTATTTGGACAGTTCTGACGGGTACGTTGACACTCGATTTTCGTTCTGTTCTGAGTGGATTCAGGTCTTGGCCAAAACATCAAAGTTTTATCCTTATGTCTCAGCTTTCTAACGCCTTTGGAATTTCTTGATTTCGATTTCTGAGCCGTGAGTTACGGCCTTGCAAACAGGGCATGTTTGGTAACTTGCCATGAAACAGCTGGCACTATTTCGTGCCTTTTTGACCTATACCTATTGAGATCTGGGTTGAGATGTCTTCATGGGAATTGTAGCCCTTCCTCTTAGCTTCGAAACGGTATCTCGCTCACCTTGATCCGACACTCCTAGCCTAACTTTCGACCAAAACGGTTTAAGATGGCCGATTTGGCCGTCCCGTTTGCCGTTCCGCGCGCGCGCGTGTGCCCCTTTTTGCCGTTTTCGCACTTGCGCGTGCCAATTTTGCCGTTTTGCTTGTTTTACGTGTGTGAGTAGCTGTTTGTGATATATTGTGACACAATCTTCGATTTCAGACGGTGGTGAACTAGGCGGAGCCGGTGGGGCCCACTACTAGCCAACCAACGAAGTGATTTCCGCTTTTGTACTACTTTTGTATTTGGAGTAAGTATTCAGGCCGCTTTTGTATGTTAGTTGCTTATGTGTTTCGATATGTATGAAGAGGGTACTTAGACGAGGGTGTACTTTATCGCACTCGCTCTAAACCCTAATTTGCACACATATTTGTACATGGCTTATGTATATGAGCAATTTTGGAACTAAAACCCTTGAGCTGGTGGCTCAGGGTGACTTTTGAATAATTTTGTGAATTTTGTGAGTTTGAGGTTGAACTCAATACCTAGATGGACTATTCGAGCCGGTTAGGGCTTGGTCGAAGTCAGTCCAACTTGGTTTGAGGTCACCAAGTTTGTGAACCCGATTCGCTGAGTATGTGAACCAATTTTGTGACCCGAGCTTGTGACTCAAGCTCAAGTTTGTGATTTCGTTCGCCTGGGCAAGTTTGTGAGGTGACTGGCCAGTGAGGGTGATAATGTGTTCGGTGGGTGTACAAGTGGAGTTCTACGGACCTTATGTATGGTCGACGGAGTGTCGACAGGAGGTCACGCATGGCAACGACTTGGCTTTGGAGCCACCTGTATCCTTATTATGTGATGTTACTTTTCTGCTTTTGCTTTACTCTTATTGAGTAACTGTGGTTACGTGACATTTACGCTTTTGCCCCTGTTTACTTACTAAGCATATAGCTTACCCCGTTCCTTTTGTTTTCCTTAGCAGGGGCCGACGCGGGGACTTATGGGCACTTACACTAGTATTGGTTTGTCATAGTTGGACAATTAGGATGTTTGTTTTTATTGTGGTGGTTTGTATAAGGACCCTCCTTAGGGTCTACCTTTTAGTTTTGGTTGTAATTATAAGGGTGTAATAGTTTGAGCAGGTACTTTTGGAGAATGTAATTATAACCTTTTTGGGATTTGTATATAGTATGTAAGGTACTCTTTTAGATTTTCTGGTTTTTATCGCTTTAAGGTTTGAGTCCTGGCGCGAGCTAGGCAGGTGGCCCGCCGATACCCTTGGGTTCGCCCTTAGGAGAAGTGGGGTCGTCACAGTATTGGCCTTTATAGTTTAATTACCACTAAAATAATACAATTTAATTAGTAGATTGGTTAAATAAAACCATTTGCCCTTTTGAAAACTTATTGAGCCAATACCAATTAAATTGTGACCCAAGTTAAATAACTTTATTAGTGACAAGAGAAATCAATTAATACCAGCCCATTTAGGTTATTTAGATAGACAATATATCTATTGGCCCAACATTTTAATTAAACAACCTACTTAAATATCCGACTATTGTTTGGTCGAAACTAAGTAAGTGCATTTGACCCAACTCGTTAAAATGGGTTGACCCAAAATCAACAACCCAACTTAATTAAAAATAGGTCATTTCTTCCCCAAACAAAGAAACCCTAATTTTCTTTCCTTCTTGCAAACCCTACACAAACCCTAACCATTACTACCACATCTGGTCCTTAATCTTTATCAATCACCATCATCCTCGTTCCCGTCATCACTATGCTCTTCATTGGCTACGGCTCTTGTTTTCGTGGAAAGTAGCAGCCGCCATGGCTGCAAAACAGTAATGGCAACAACATTGATACTTTATTTCTCTTTGCCACGGCTATGGCCCCTTTCTTCCAAGGCCGGCCAAAGCCAACTTCGACCAATAGAAGAGGTCACTGGCAGCATGCCGACAACATAATAGCAAGGGAGGGTCGAATGACCCTCCTCTCGTTCCCAATGTTTTTGCTTTTTTTTTTTTTGAAACCCAAAACTTCCCAAATTTACTTTTCTTTCTCTAAGGCTCATCCCATCAATAAATTTTGCTTCTATTTTGACCTTGACTCTTTAGGGTTTCCTGCAGATTTGCAATCAAAGCCATAATTCATAACCAACAAAATTTTCCTTTTGTAAAGTCATTAAAGTTTGTTTTATCGTTAAAAATCTCGACAAAGTCAAAGACTAAAGTTATCCGTACATGAACCAATGTAATAGATTGCATAATAATCTTATATAAGTAACTTCTTGAATAACTAATAGTTGATGTAGAAAAATAACAAATTTTTGAAGTAAGAAATGGAAGAGATAATGCTAAATTAGAAACTTACTCGATTGGGTTTTTTGTGTGTTCTAATTGGGTTCCAAGCGATCTTCAGAGTCTCTCCTCTCCTCACCAAAGTTTCTACTGTCTAATATTAAGAGATAATGAGAGAGAGAGAAAATGTCGCAATTTCACCAGATAACTAGTAATATAGATAGTTTCTTTTAGGAAGTTAATTCCTCTCTGGTAACCACCTAGCCACCACCAGAATTAGCTTCCCACTTTTCTTGTCCACTAATACAATAGCTACTCTAAACTAATAATTTCCTTATTATTACTTTCATTATTATCACTATATTATCTATTTAATTAAGTAGATAATTTGAGAAGAAAGAAATTCTTGGGCATTACAATATATATATATATATATATATAAACTGAGACTTTGAAATTCTGTAATGCTTATTTTTTTTCAAGTGATGAATGACCCTACCGACAGCTTCTCTTGATATACCAGTTAGCATGACCATTCTACTTCTAGTGCTATTCGATTCGATGTAATCTACTTTGCAAAAGAATCATGCTTAAGATGCTCTTCCACTCTATGTATTGTGGAAGCATGCCTCTCAATTCGTAGATTGGTATTGGCTCTAGTCAGCTAAAAATGGTTTGAATGTCATCAATACTTTGATGGCCTTGATAACAATCAAGAGGAAGAAGACTAATTGGACACCTGTGGTCAAGACAACTTGACTAGTGAAGATAGGCTTTTCATATTGAAGGAGGTAAAAATTTTGTGAAAATTTTGTTGCACTCTATGCTTAGGAAAAAGAGTAGCTTAATAAGTACTAAGCAGTAGTAAAACTTTTTAGGAAGAACAAAGGCATAGCCAAATAAAAATTGGCAGAAGCATATTCAATAATGATATCCAGAATAGGTCCAATTTCAATGTATTCAATAAGCTTATATAGTCTGGATTTCCTTTTTTGTTTTTAATTGTCTATGTTTTAACTATATATAGGTTTGTGGAAGAGTTGAAAAGTTTTTGTATTCCATTCCAAAAAAAAAAACAGCAAATCAAGATGCACATTTCAAACCAAATAGATTTATTAGAATGAAGGACCCCCTTCCAAATCCACAACGAAGAATTCTAAATCTGAATCCAACTCTACTTGACAATGAATGATTCTAAATTTGACTCTAGCTCCAACATGTGAACCAAACACTTAGTTTGCTTGAGTCGCATGCTTCATCACCAAATAGTATAATCATTACATGTTTTTTTGATTATTATATTGTATTGGTTTCAATCATTTGAATGTATATGAATACATATAGCACCTACATTTACATATATGTAAGCCCAAGAAATAAGGAAAAATGAAAATTTAGTCCTTAAAGTCTTTCACTTGAGCTGATTTGGTCCATGCAATTAGTCCTTAAATTAAAATATTTATGCCAATAAAGGATCTATTAGTTGGCGCCACCCCAAACATAATTTTTCTCAGCTGGACGATGAACTATGCAAGGGCATTTTAAGGAGAAGACTTTAGTATCTATTTTAAAGTTGAAATACAAAAAGAAAAAACACTATTAAATAGAAAAATTAGGCAAGTCAGATTAGGGTAATTCTCTAGTGATCAAAATTTAAAAATCTTGGCAGATTCAGATGGCAAAAAATGAATTGAACGGCTTGGGATCTTCATAGACTAGGCAAGTGGGTGATCAAAGCACAATGAAGATAAATCAGAGGAAATATCAGCCAACAATTCTTGTAAGTGACCAACTTATGCTCTTGTTTAAAGTTGAATTTTGTTTGGATATGCATTTTTTAGTTATGTAAGTTATTGGGTCTTCAGCGTAAGTACTAGGATTTGGATGCTTATGCATTATGTCTATTTCATGAGTGTAAAGAATAGGGGTTTGGGAAGATTGATATGGGGTAGGCTAAGGTGCTTCGTGTAGGGCTATTTTGATTTGGTTTAGGGTAGGTGGTCCTTTTGCTATCATTTTGTGCAATATGTTGTTTCTTCATGCTGTTTAAGTGAGTGACAAAACAATGACTGAGCTTGTGCACACATAATTAATAAATATAATTTTTTGTCTTAGGATAGGGATTTGATTATAATTTATCATGGTAGGATATGTTTTGGACCACCATAGGAAAGTATGTGGGGAGGCAACATGGAATACTTTGAAGGTGTTCTTACCAGTGTGGTTGATGTGTCATCTTTATGATATGTCATAGGAAGCATAGAAAATATCAAATTATTTTATATAGTTATGAGAGAAGAGTGTGACTTCAAACTTCGTAAAATAGAGGGTGAGGTTGATGTTCTAGACGTGGCTTCAATTGGGAAGCAATTGAGCTATATGTGGCAAAAGAATTTCACATTAGATTGATAACATAGTATACTAGACAACTGCAATATTGATGTAGGAGAGGCTAGAGTTTTAAATGAAGATGTTTTTTTTTATTGATATTAATTTTGATGACTCCACAACACTTGAAGATGCTAGTACTAATTGAAATGGTTGAGGAAGAAGATATTTGCGAAGTAGATGATGATGCAATTTCAGAATCTATGGATACTAAAAGTTAAAATGATGGTGATTATGACTTTAGCAAAGACAAAGATGATGTGATTTTTAGTAACTCTATTGTACAATCTGATAAGAAACTGGAAAGAGTTAAGAAAAAGGGCCAAACATCTGTTGCTGCCAAGAAAGAATGTAGGGATTTTGAAAACACAAAACTAGCAAATGCACAATGTTCAAGGCAACAAAACATTGATGTTAAAGGATCCTAGCATCCAGGCATCCACACAATCTACTGGTTTTGGTGACTTCAATTTGTATGATGGGGATAGCATCCCTGCGCATGAAGAATTAAACACAATGAATTTGGAAGGACTTGATAGCAACTGCGAAGACTTGGATGATGACAGTTCAAGGAAAAGGAAGCTATGTTAGGTTTAGGCCAGAATATATCATGGAAAACCCAAAATTTAAAGTTGGGTTGTTGTTTGATGATAAAAATATTATAAAAAGAGTTGTTCATTATTATAGAGTGAAAACGGCAAAGATTTTCGATGGGAGCAAGAATGATACTGGGAGAATGAGGGCACAAAGCAAGACAGAAAATTGTAAGTGGTTCATTTATGCTTCAGAAGAACTTGATAGTGATGTCTTTATTATTTGGACCATAGGATCGCCTTGTAATTGTGGCAGAATCTTTTATCACAAATGTGCAAATTCTGGTTTCTTAGCAGTTCATTACATGGATTTCCTAAGACTAAACAAGCGAATTACAAGAGTTGAGTTCAAGAAAAAGGTGTACCTGGAGCTTAATGTCAACATCACAATGGACCAGATGAGCAAGACTAAGTTACTAATCATGAGGGCTAATTTACTAATCAATGGCAAAGTTGCTAATCACGAAGGCTAAGTTACTAATCAATGGAAACTACAAACAAAAATATGCAAAACTGTGGGACTATTGTGATCAGTTGTTGATTTGTAATCCTGGTTCAACAATGCATATGGAGACAACCATTGATGATGTAATCGGCAAGGAAAGATTTCAAAGATTGTATATATGCTTTGAAACATTAAAAAGAGGCTTCAAATTAGGTTGTAGACGTGAGATTGGTGTAGGTAGATGCCATTTGAGGGGCCCTTACCCGAAAGTTTTGTTAACAGCAGTTAGAATTGATGCAAATGATTGCATCTATCCTATTGCACATGCAATAGTGGAGTTAGAAAATAAGAGTTCGTGGAAGTGGTTCGTAGAGTTTTTGAAATATGACTTGGAAATTTATGAACAAAAGAGTTGGACCTTCAGCAGTGACCAACAAAAGGTGATTGGTTTATTGCTGACTTGATTATTTTTTTGTATGTTGACACTTCCTTTTATGATAAACTGATTTTTTTTCCATATGTTTACCACCTATTTTATGATAAGCAAACTCTTTTTTTTTTTGTTTGGTCTAAACTGTTAGGGATTAGGATCTGCCATTCAAGATGTAATTCTGGGAATGGAGCATAGACATTGTGTGAGGCATCTACACAACAACATGAAGAAGTTATGCCCGGGCCAATCCATAAAGGATAGGTTCTAGGCTTGTGCACGAGCATCATTTATGAGGAGGATTGAAAGCGAGATGGAAACATTGAGAGATTATGACCACAATGCTCATAAGTGGCTAATAGACAATACTCACATTCTGCATATTGGTCTAGATCATATTTTAGAGAAGCAGCGAAGTGTGACATACTCCTCAACACTCTAAGTGAGAGTTTCAACTTAGTCATTCTAAAGTCAAAAGTAAAGCCAATTCTAGGTAAGTTGGAAAATATTAGACTATATCTAATGGAAAGGCTATGAACAAAAAAAGAATGGATGAAGAAGAGTGATGAAATTTGTCCAAAAATTAAGCAGAAGTTGAAAAACGTCAAACATGAAGCTATTGCCAATATTGCAAGGCACTCGGAAGACAAGAGGTTTGAAATGAAACACATCTATAGTGAAACCTAGACAAGTACACATGCACCTGTAGAAAGTGGGAGCTCACTGGTCTACTATGTTGTCATGCATTATGCTGCATTTCACTTACACCTAAAAAACTCGAGGAATATGTGCACAAGTATTATTCCAGAGAGCCATATTTGACTGTTGATAAGTGACTAATTTACGTTATATTTGAATGATATTTTATGCTATTTTTAGTCACTTTGGCTATATTATAAGAAGAAAATGGATCATTTTGGCTATAATTAGTGTAAAATATTATTAAGTGTTTAAATGAGTTTTTTGTCACTTTTTACTTGCATTTTGTCCATAATTTGTATAGGAGTTGGAAATATACTTCATTTGGATGAAAAGGAAGTTGACAGTTTTGACATATCTTCGTATTTTAGCTATAACTTGAGATACATTGATCAGATTGAGATGATTCTTGAAGTCTTTTGAAGATAAGAGATAGATCTACAATTTTTATAAAGACATCAAATCTATTTTAAAGGTTTTCAAGGTCAAAAAGCCAAATTATAGTAGCCAATTTCTATTGGTCGAAGTTGAAACAAGGCATTGAGCAGTCAAGGGTATTTCAGTCATTTTTCAGCCTACACAAATCCAAATAAAGCGATTCTTGATGCATTGGAAAGCCAACTCAAAGGGCTACAAGTTTTATATTTGGTCAAGAGTTAATTCAGCTTCTATTATCAAGAAAAGTTCAGTTGAAGTTGAAACAAAATGGAAGCAATATTGAAGATTGAACAGAAATTGCAAAGAAAGGTAGGGGAGTAATCCGGCCGACAATCGAGCCGGATTATGGCCAGATTTTGGTCAGAAATGGCTGCTCTTCACTTGCACAACTTATTTCCTCTTCCAATAATTCATAACTATTGATGGACGTGTGACAACCACTTTGCAGTTATAAAAAAATGTTTGAAGCCTCACTTCTTGACTAAAGTCATCTATAAATAGCCATGGATTTGCAAGAACAATGAGAGCTTGGAGAGTGCAAGAAATACCATAAAAATGTAGTTCTTACATTTTTTTAGTGGTAGGATAGTTTAACTAGTAGTTCATCCTTCTAGTTTATTAGTTAGGCAAAGATGAAGATAGAGATAAAGAAGACAAGGAAAGAGCTCATGTGACAAGGGTTACTTTACCTTTTCAACTCTTTATCTTTTGTATTGGATTCTTAAGTTTAGTTAATATACAACTTTGGACTTGTTAGGACCAAAGGCAACCTAAGAGGGGGTGAATTAGGTTATTAAAAAAACTAATCAAGTTAAAGGACACTTTTTTGTTCAATGTGAAATTTACCTTCTTTTTTAGGTAACCACTTAATGAAACAATTATTAAGAGAGCAATATCGCTTGAGAGTAGAAGAGATAAGCAATTAAATTTCACATGATAGTAAGTAAAAAGGGAAGAATAGCAAACCAATTTGACTACCAAACTCCTCTTGAACTTGAAGATCACTTTATAGAACAACCTTTTTCAAGTTGATAAAATATAACCAATCTTTGTGTACAAGAGAAGGCTCACTTTTTCCTTGCCCCAAGGTTCACTTGGTCAAGTTAGGAAGTTTTACAATCACTCAAAATAATCCTCACAAAGTTACATTATTGAAGTATCTTTCTCACACAAAAAAAGCTTACAAGAATCTTATACCATAAAGAATACAAATTGTTCTTTCGAGAGTGTTTTCTCATTAAAACTACTCTTAATCATTTGTATTCTCAGTGTGCAAAAGTTATCTTTTTTATTCTAATCATATGCCTTTTATATGAGGCCAAAAAGGTGTTCATTATGACTTCCAACGGATAGAAAGTAGCTGAAAATTCAACTAGCCATTGGGAGTGTCGGACGTCCGATACAGTTGATGCTTGCGTCCGACAGTAGACAGAGAGTTTGAGAAATCATCTTTAATTATTTCGGATGTCTGGTACTTCCAATGCTTGCGTTCAACAGCAGACAGAGAATTTGAGAAATCATCTTAATTCTTTCAGACGTTCGGTACTTCCAATGCTTGCATCTGATAGTAGTCAGAAAGTATCTCAATTGTATCAGACGTTCGGTGATGGAGTTCTTCATGCGTCCGAAGGCAGGCAGAGAGTTTGAAAGATTGTTTTAATTCTTTCGGACGTTCGGTAAGGATGTTCTGCGTTCGATAAGAGCTGTACAGTTTATCGAACGTTTAGTATTATCTTTGTGAGCGTCCGACAGCTTTTGACTTCCTTTATCTTCTTTCAATTGCTCTTGTTTTTCGAATCAATTTGCTTCAAGGCTGAAAGAATTTCTTAGAAAAGATATTAATACTATCCAGTTATTTTATAAACATCAAAAGATAGGAATAAAGATCAACAGAATTCTGTAAGGATCGAAGACAACGTAAAAGGGGGTGAATTAGGTGGTTTAAAAACTAACCAAGATATGAGTCACTTTTTGAGAATTTACCCTCTTTTTCTAAAGAACCACACAATGGAGCAATTGATGAATAAGTACAAGTGCTTGGGAGTAGGAGGGATAGATAATTTATATTGCAAGACAGTAAGTAAAAGGATAGAATAGCAAACCACGTTTCAAACTCCACTTGAATTTGAATACCACTTTATATAGCAAAATTTTTCAAGTTGATCAACTTACAACCAATCTCTTGTGTACAAAGGAAGGATCACTTCCTCCTCGCCCCAAGCCGTACTTCGTCAAGCAAGAAAGTTTTACCATCACTCGGATAATCCTCACAAAACTACACTATTGAAGAAATAGAAACACACTTGAAAAGCTTATTGAAAATTCCACAACTAAGAGTACAAATTTTCTTTAAAGAGTATTCTCATACTTGAATCACTCAAGATCTGATGTAGTCTCAATGTGCGAAAGTTGTTCTAAGAGGTTGACTTTTTTTCCTTTTATAAGGGACCAAAAAATTCTTCAATTAATGCTACTAACGGATAGAAGGCAGATGAGAATCAACTAGCCGTTGGTGGTGTCGGACATCCGGTAGGCTAGTTTTCTTTGTCCGAACGCAGGCAGTGAGTTCAAGAAGTTTTTTTGAAATGTTTAGGACGTCCGGTACCTCCAGAATATGCGTCCGAAAGTATGATGTAAAACTGAAAATTCTCTTTCAATTCATTTGGACATCCGGTGCCTCCAATGTTTTGCGTTCGAAGTGTCGCAATGTTTATCGGACGTCCGATCGAGGTCAATTAGTTTAGAGGGCTTGGCTTATCATCTTTGGGCGTCCAAAAGTGGGTTTTTCATGCGTCCGAAGTAACTCAATGGTTGTCGGATGGCCAATGTAGTCTTTATGTGCGTCCGACAGCTATTTCAGCATTTGTTAGCCTTTGAACCTGTTCTACTCCAATTTTGGAAAGATCTAATCAGAGAATATTAGTAACATCTATTTTTTGTAATCATCAAAAGTTACGAATTGAAATAAACAATCTCCCCCTTTTTGATGATGACAAAATAATGGATGGAGTAAAAAGGTTTTAGGTACAGATTCCCCTAACTTAATGCATTCAGGGGTTATACACAACTTTCCTTCAGAATAATCACAACTCCCCCTTAAAATGACTCTCCTTTACATATAGATTACATATTCATATCTCCTCCTTTTTGTCATCATTGAATCAACCAATAAAATTATCCATATTACCAATACATTGGCCCACCAATATTGTCACCAGGTATTATCAGCAACACACATCCAAGCTGAATTTAGCAAAACTAATATTGGCAGAACACAACAACACTATCCATTCAGAACCAAAACCAAAATATTATCAACCAGAAACTAATATTTGCAGATAGATTGAAATAAACAACATTCAACATAAAGGATAGCTAAATAGTTTTACAGACTAGTAGAGGAGTAAAATCCTTTCAGCAAATGTTTTTAAGTGCAAAAAATGCAAAAATTTAATATGAACTATTATCCTAATCATGAAGTGCAGTAGCCTAGTAGTGCTTATATGGTAATCTTACAGGATCCAGGCCTTCTTTTATCCAGGTGAAACTGGGCAGGGTCTTCTTCCTCAGTGTCCTCATCCTCATCATCATCATCGTCTTCAGTCTCTTCCTCAGTTACCGGAGTTTTTTCCTTGTCTTGTGGTTGAGAACTGAAGATACGGTACTCTGGGGTAGCCTCAGTGGTTGGCTCATTCCTAAGTTCCTTTCGGTGTGCATTTTCATTTTCTGGAGGAATGGGAGGTACAAGCAGATCCTTTTGGCAACGAAGGTAGCTTGTTGATCAGAAGTCATGATCATCATCAAGCCATTTTCAAGAAGCAAGATATGTTGTTTGAAGTCATCAAGCAGAGAGATGACCTCAAGATTGGATGAAGTATACATAGAGGCTAACTTTCTAGGATGAATGGTAAAGGGTGTCACATACATAGACTCGTCTCAAGGAGTCTTAGGAGTTGCAGGAGTTTCATGAAGACCTTTTCTCCTAGATTCAGCGACAGTTTTTTTGTAGCACCAATGACCCTAAAAAAATTTTAGATTTTTCTTTCAAAATAAGCTTTTGAAAACACAGTTGATGCATTCTTTTTTCGAGATTTGCCAGTAAAGAGAATTTCAAAATAAGTAAAAATGGGAGTCAGAAGACAGTTTCCTATGGCTGTCAGTGCTGATTTTGAGTAGAAATTTACACATGACAAAACCAAAATCAATTCGGATTTTTTCAAAAAAACAATAGAACAAATAGAGTTTCATTTTGTTTGCATCAATTCTGTGACCATCACTGGGCACCAACAGATTTGAAATGATGGTAAAAATAATCAAGTTTTGAGAACTAAGATCTTTCAATCTTGCCTCAGCAGGAGTATTAATTTTGCAACATGAAAGTGATGGTATGCAGAGGGAAATTTTTCGTAAGAAAAGAAATTTGCAATTTTGCCTTTAAAATCATCTTCAATTTTGGTTTCCAAAATAGAGTTGATAATTTCAGGATTCAGTTCTATGTTAACAGAATTGACACGTGAAATGAGATCAGCATGTGATTTACCCTTTCTAAGGTTTGCAAAAAATTGATGAAGCATGTCAGGATAGTAGGTGTTCGGAATGGTCAGAAGATGGGTCCATTTTTGGAATTCAAAAAGGTTGAAAACAGATTCAAGGTCAAGCTTACGGAATTTGTAGGGAATGATGGTCCTTTGAATGATGAAGCCTTTCTGCGAGATCCATTCAAACCTCTCCCTGGCTTCATCATTGATGAACTTGGGCAGGGGAGTTGGTTCAACAGCAGTTTGGGTCCCTGGTTTTTCATTTTCTAGATACTTTTTTTTCCACTGTGCGGAGTAGTTGGTACAGCACCCTGGACACCAGACCTTGTCGTTGGTGACTTCTTGGTAGATGGTTCATCTGTCTGCTGTTTCTCAGCATTTTTCTCTGCATCTTGCTGCTTCCCAGAGGGATCAACAGTTTGCCTTCCTTTGGGTTGAGCAATGCTCTTTCTTTTGGCAATTCTTTTTCCTTTCCTGGGTGATTTCGTGGTGGTTACATCTACATTGGTAGGCTGTCCCAGTTCCTCTTCATTGCCACTTCCAGGATGCCCTTCAGATTGATGCTCCTCCATCTGCTCCTCGGATGGTTCAACAGATGCCTCTCTGGTTTGCGCATTTAGCTTTTTCCTTGCAGATTGCTTCGTTTTTTCACCACGATTTTTAGTTTTCTTTTTGGGTGATTTGATGAAAAGTTCGATAACTTGAACATTTTCATCCTCCTCATCACGAAGCTTGAAGGTGCGTCCAGCACTAACGGATCCTCCTCTAATCCTCACCATGATTGCAATGCAGTGTGATTTTGTTGTGTAATGTGATACAAATAAGTATCAAAAGATGAGGAGTGTAGTATGAACTATAGTGAATGCACGAATTGTCCACAAAGGGAGAAATTTTTGTGATTAGGGTTTCGAGTAAGAATTGAGATTTATAGTGCAGTTGGCGGTTGGGAGAAGTTATGATGCACAATAACCTCGCATTAGGTATGTAAAGATATCGGTCAGAATGATTTCTTGGCACTTGTTCCGAGAAGAGATGAATTTGAATTTTGAAATTGAGAGAATATGAAGAGTTGCGTTCGAGATTAAAGGGTAAGAATGAACTGAATAATGCAGAGGGCTTCCTTATAAGACAATTTTTGAGTGTCAGATGGCCAAATGAAGTAGAGCGTCCGACACCTCCGTCCAAACCAAAATTTTTTGGATAAATGATCAAGAACACTGGCGAACGTCCATTCTAACACATCGGATGTCCGATAAAGAGTGACCAGAGAATTTTTAGAGAATTTTTTCTGAAACGCCCAATTTTATTCTCAAAAGTACAAATTGATCCAGTGGTAAGGCTTTTGTGAGAATATCAGTAATTTGATCTTTTGAACAGACATATTGAACGCAAATTTAACCTTTATGAACATGATCGCGAATGAAATGATGCTTTATGTCTATGTGATTTGTCCTAGAATGTTAGATGGAATTTTTTGTCAAATTTATTGCACTAGTGTTATCACAATACATAGACACACAATCATACATCAATCCAAAATCATTCAATATAATTTTCATCCACAATAATTGAGTACAATAAGCTCTAGCGGCAACATATACAGTTTCAGTTGTAGATAATGAAATAGCATTTTGTTTCTTGCTAAATCAGGATACTAAGTAATTTCTAAAAAAGTTACATATACCTCTTGTACTTTTTCTATCAACCCTACAACTGCTGAAGTCAGCATCAGAGAATCCACACAAAGGAAATTCATGACACTTAGAATACCATAGACCAAAATTCAAGGTTCCTTTTAGGTATCTAAAAATTCTTTTTACTGTATTTAAATGAGATTCTTTTGGATAAGACTGAAAACGAGCATATAAGCACATAGCAAACATGATATCTGGTCTACTAGCAGTGAAGTAGAGCAAACTACCAATCATACTTCTATACTTTTTTTCATCAACTTTTATACTTTTTTCATCCTTGTCAAGTTTGGTAGATGTGCACATAGGTGTTCCAACCTACTTTGAATCCTCCATTCCAAATCTTTTGAGCAGCTCCTTGGTGTATTTTGTTTGGTTGATGAACGTTTCATCTTGGGTTTGGACCACTTGGAGTCCAAGGAAGAAATTTAATTCTCCCATCATGCTCATTTCAAACTCTTTTTGCGTGATATTGAAAAAAATTCTTGCACAAGCTCTCATTAGTAGCACCGAATATAATATCATCCACATATGTTTGCACAATTAAAAGATCATGCGAACTTTACTTAGTGAAAAGAGTAGTATCCACAATACCTCTTTTAAACTATTTTCAATCAAAAAATTAGTCAAATGTTCATACCATACTCTTGGAGCTTGTTTTAGTCCATACAAAGCTTTTGAGAGTTTAAATATATGATTTGGATAAATTTTATTTTCAAAACCAGGAGATTGATCAACATATATTTCTTGATCAATAAATCCATTTAACAAAGCATTTTTAACATCCATTTGAAATAATTTAAAGTTCTTGAAACATGCAAAGACCAAAAACATTCTAATTGATTCCAGCCTAGCTACGGGTGTAAATGATTCATCAAAATCAATTCTTTCTTCTTGAGTATATCCCTTGACTACATGTCTGGCCTTATTTCTTACTATTTCACCTTTGTCATTAATTTTGTTTCTAAAAATCCACTTTGTGCCAATGATAAAATGATCTTTTGGTCTAGAAACTAATGTCCACATCTTGTTTCTTTCAAATTGATTTAACTCCTCTTCCGTAGATAAAATCCAGTTCTCATCTTTCAAAGCATCAACAACATTTTTGGGTTCAAAGTGTGAAACTAATGCAAAATTATCCATTAGTTGTTTAGAGGAGGAACGAGTTCCGACATTTTCGGATGGATCACCAATGATGAGCTCCTTATGGTGGTTTTGAGCAAATTTTCAAGCTCTTGGAAGATCGTTAGGTGTACTAGTATCTCTGTCACTGTCTTCTTTGCTAGATTGTCTTGAGTTTCATCTTCCTTTGAATCATTTTCTGGTGAAGCAATGCCTTGGTCAGTGATTGTAAGTTTCTTTAATTTTTCTTGAATACCTGCATCATCATCTTCACCACTACTTATGGAAATGTTACCATTAGATTCATCAAAAGTGATATGTATAGCTTTCTCTATAACCAAAGTCCTTCGATTGTAGACTCTAAATCCTCTCTTATTCTCACAATATCCCAAGACAATTCTCTCATCAGATTTGTTATCAAACTTTTCGAGATATTCCTTGATGTTTAAAATAAAGCATTTGCAACTAAAAATTTTAAAGTATCCAACTACAGGTTTTTTATCAAACATCAGCTCATAGAAGGTTTTGTTCAAGATTGATCTTAAAAGAACTCTATTCATGATATAGCAAGCTATATTTATAACTTCAGTCCAAAAGTATTTTGGTAAATTACATTCACTAAGCATGGTTCTAGTAGCTTCTTGAAAAGTTCTATTTTTTCTTTCAACAACCTCATTTTGTTGGGAAACTCTTGCAATTGAAAATTCATGTGTAATATCATTTTTGTTACAAAATTATGGAAAGTCACAAAAATGATATTCTGAGCCATTGTCAGTTCTGATTTTGATGATTTTGAATCAGATTCTGAACTTTTGCAAATAGTGAAACAAAATTTTTGAAAGCATCATCTTTGTGTGCAAGAAACATTACCCAAATGATCTTGAATAATCATCATCAACAACAAAGCAAAATTTTTTGCCACCTAAACTGGTAGTTTGTGTAGGACCAAATAAATTAAGATGTAAGAGTTCTAGAGGCTTTGTAGTAGAAACATATTTCTTCGGTTTAAAAGACACTTTGACTTGGTTTTCAAATTAGCAAGCATCACAAATTTTGTCCTTTTCAAATTTGATTTTTGACAGCCCTCTAACAAGATCCTTTTTGAAAATTTCTTTTAGCAGATCCATATTGAAATGACAGAGCCTTCTATGCCACAGCCAGGGGTCCTCATTTGCTGCTTTGAGACAACTAAGGCTAGAAGAATCAACTTTTTCAAGGATAACTACATAAATGTCATTTACTCTTTTTCCTTTGAAAATAGTGTTGAATTTTGAGTCAAGAACAAGGCATTCATACTTTTTAAATAACACAAATAGATTTCTATCACACAATTGACTAATACTTAACAAATTATAGCTCAAATTGTCAACTAAAAGAACATTGTAAACAAAGGTTTGACCATTCTTACCAACAGCACCAATTCCAATAGTTTTGGCTTTGTTATCATCTTCAAATGTTACCTTTTCGCTTGCTTTTGGCTTGAGATTGATGAACTGTGATGGATCACCAGTCATATGTCTTGAGCATCTACTATCTATGAACCACTTTGATTCCTTAACAATGTTCCCCAGGTTTACCTACACAAAGATCCACAAGATAATATTTGGTACCCTTTATTTTTTGCGTCCTTGAGAGTTAGCATTATATCTAACCATCCACATGCATCTCATGCCATTTCTCATATTTTTCTTTACATAACAATTGCTTTTTATGTGATCAAATTGACAACAAAAGCTACACACAGTTAATGAATTATTCAAATGAACAGGTTTAATAAATCTTATTTGCCTTCTCCTTTAGATAATAAACTCATTTGCACTATGATTTAACCTTTTTTTATGAGTACCACAATGAGATTTTGTATCATTCCTTTGAAAATAGTTTTGTTTCTTATATTGAAGCATCTGACTAAGATCATCCATTCTTCTTTTCAAGTTACTTTGTTCATTTTTTAGCATGTCACAGAAGTTTGTCTTTTTATCAAGTTCAGCATGCAAATCATTTTCAATCTTTTTTAGGTTCTCATTTTTATTTTTCAGACATTTATTTTGTCAAAAAAAGCTTGCATTGTCTTGAATCAAAAAGTTAATTTTCTGTTTTAATTCCTTGTTTCTAACATAAGATTCTTTCAAACTGTTATACATTCTTTTCATAAAAGAGTTAACATCATCATTAGATTCATTATCATTATCAGTTTTAGAGTTACAAGTAGTTACCTCTTCATCACCAATGGCCATGAAAGCCATTTGGGCAGACTTTTCTTCTTCTTCGACTTCACCTTCTAAATTGTTGTCATTCCAGGTAATCTGAAAATTGTTAAACTTTGATTTTCGTTCAACCTTGCTTTCCTTTTTTTTCTTTATTGGACATTCATTTCTGTAGTGTCCAAGTTGGCCGCATTCAAAGTACTTATCAGTTTATTTTTTGTTGAACTCTAGCTTTCCTTTATTTCTCAGGTTGTTGAACTGATTTGGGAATGAATTGCTTAGTCCACCTTTTCTGAATCTCCTCTTGTTGAGTATTCTTTTGAAATTTTTCGTGATGAGTGCAATATCACTGTCATCACCTTCCATGTCATTTTCATCTAAGGAGGCTGAATCATCTTCATCTTATGAGGCTTTTAGAACAATACTTTTTCTCACTTTTGTATCTTCTTCTTCTTGCACCTTGGACTTGAGTTTCAGCTCATAAGAGGTTAAAAAATTAATAAGAGATTCAATGAGTAAGGTATTTAGATCTTTAGCTTCCTCAATGGCAGTCACTTTACTCTCCCATTTCTTGGATAAAGCATTCAGAATTTTTCTGTTTTTCTCACCTAAAGAGTAATCCTTTTCAAGTACTTCTAAATCCTTAATAAGATCATTGAATCTACAATACATTTTGTCAATATTTTCATAAGATTTCATCTTAAAGGATTCATATTTAGTGACCAGAATGGACTTTTTTTGTTTTCTCTCATTCTCACTTCCTTTATGAATTTTTCTAAGTTTTTCCCAAATCTCTTTTGCAGATCTATAGCCTTTAACTCTAATAGACTCGTTTGTATCTAAAGTATTGTATAATACATTCATAGTCTTGGCATTTAAGGTAAGATGAATTCTATCATCACCAGTCAGCTCACTCCTTGTTTTTGGTCTCGGCCTATGAGTAACTTCATCAATAATAGAGACATCATATGGACTTTCATTGACAATAAACCACAACTCAATATCAATAGATTGTAAGAAAATAATCATCTTCTCCTTCCAACTCACATAATTTGATCTATTGAACATTGGGGGTCTAGTGACGGATTGTCCTTCAAAAAATATAGCATTGTTAGTTGTCATTGTTACTCCAAATCCGATTGAGTTTAATTTCTAGGAGACCAAACTCTGATACTAATTGTAAGGATTAAAGACAACCTAAGAGGGGGTGAATTAGGTGGTTTAAAAACTCGCTAAGAAATGAGTCACTTTTTGAGAACTTACCCTCTTTTTCTAAAGGACCACATAATAGAGCAATTAATAAATAAGCACAAGTGCTTTGGAGTAGGAGAGATAAACAATTTATATTGCAAGACAATAAGTAAAAGGATAGAATAGCAAACCACGTTTCAAACTCCACTTGAGTTTGAATACCACTTTATATAGTAAGGTTCTTCAAGTTGATCAACTTACAACTAATCTCTTGTGTACAAAGGAAAGATCACTTGCTCCTCGCCCCAAGCTGCACTTGGTCAAGCAAGGAAGTTTTACTATCACTCGGATAACCCTCAAAAAGCTATACTATTGAAGAAATGGAAACACACTTGAAAAGCTTATTGAAAATTCCACAACTAAGAGTACAAATCTTCTTTAAAGAGTATTCTCACACTTGAATCGCTCAAGATCTGATGTAGTCTCAATGTGCGAAAGTTGTTTGAAGTAGTTCAATTTTTCCTTTTTGTAAGGGACCAAAAAATTCTTCAATTAATGCTACCAATGGATGATGACAGCTGAAGAGTCAACTAGCCGTTAGTGGAGTCGGACGTCCAGTAGACTAGTTTTCTGCCGTCCGAACGCAGGCAGTGAATTCAAGAAGTTTTCTTGAAATGTTTAGGATGTTTGGTACCTCCAGAATATGCATCCAAAGGTATGATATAAAGCTGAAAATTCTCCTTCAATTCGTTCGGACGTCCGGTGCTTCCAATGTTTTGCATCCGAAGGGTCGCAACGTTTATCAAACGTCCGGTATTCAGGTGTTGTACGTCCGATCGAAGTCAATTAGCTTAGAGGACTTGGCTTATCATCTTTGGACGTCTGAGAGTGGGTTCTTCATGCGTCCGAAGTTACTCAATGGTTGTCAGACGGCCGATGTAGTCTTTATGTGCGTCTGACAGCTATTTCAGTATTTGTTAGCCTTTGAACCTATTCTGCTCCAATTCTGGAAAAATCTAATCAGAGAATATTAGTAACATCCATTTTTTTGTAATCATTAAAAGTTACGGATTGAGATAAATAGATTTTATGTTTATTATGTGTTTCTAAAGTTTATGCCTTGGATTTAGTTGAATTTTCTATGATTATTAGTGTTTATTATTTGGCTATTTGATGCTATTATTTTGAACAAGTTATTTAGCACTTTAGCTCTTTAAATGATGATTAATTTGATACCATTAATTGTGATTATCTAAAGGTGTTACTTCTTCAATGAAAATTGAGATTTAACACTAGTTTAAAAAGTGCTAAACCTAGAGAGTACACTCACAAGAGTAGAGGTGCACCTATGTGGTTTTAGTGATTCATTTCATATAATTTCATAGAAAAAATGAATTTGTAACTAATTTCATAACCACGTGAATAGGTATGGATTAGTTATAAGTATAGTTGATTCACTACGAAAGTAGGTTTCACATATATAAGGAAATTACGCCATAACTAGCCAAGATAGTAGTACTCACTGATCCAAAAATAGCACTTGCATGAGTAGTTAAGAATACCATAACCTAAGGAGCTTTCATTTATTATTATCTTGCATAAGTTTAGCGCAGTTTTATTTCTTTTAATTCATTGATCGTCTAAATAATAAAGAAGTTTTAGTAGTGCTGGTAATTGTCCAATCTTTCTCGTGGGATCGACCCGATATATGTTCTAAACTATTAGTCGACCTGTATATTTGCAGTTAAAATGGGTATAAATTGGATTTAAATTTGTACTTATATAAAAATCCCGTCAGCGGCATATGATCTAGCTATTGCCTTAAGCATTGGACCTAATCTTTGGAAGGACCCTCATAAGGGCCCTTGTGGCCACCCAAAATGTTAAAACTTCCCGGAAGACCAAAGAAAGCAAGGAGAAGGGAACCTGATGAACATAAACAAAAGCAGTGGCAGAGTTATAAAATTGTCAAGAGTTGTGACAGCCCCACTTTTCCCAAAGGCGAACCAGAGGGGTCAACTCCACCTATTCAACTCTTGCCAAGACTCACTACAATCCATAGCAAGAATTACTTGAAATTTCTAAACTAATCAAAATATTATTCATTACACCTCAAAATAACATTTACATACATCCAAAAGCTATTACATAGGTTCGCGTGCAAAAGATTCATCATTCGATGCCTATCTTAATTACAACCCAAAATATATATACAACAGCCATTTCTGCTAAAATGAAAACTTAAAGTCCTTCAAAACATTCCAACAATATTCTTGAGCACTCTCGGATCCGAATCCTGTTGAGAAAAACAAAACGTGGGATGAGCTTATGCCCAGTGAGCATTCCAGGTAAACAAGCAAAATAAGATAATAACACAATTTAACATGTAACACGTTTTTCCAAATAATATAGTTTCAAGTAAATCGATACTCAACTTTAGAAACTGGTAGTGGAGCAATTAATTGTAATAGGAATATTTCAATGTAAAATACTTGATAAACAATAACATTCATGCATGCATTCAATCATTCGTTCAAGTAAATACAAGGATGGACAATAATTTAAACATTAAAAGGATACGAGCCTCATAGGAGCAACATTCACCTTATAACTATCAATAAACAATTCCCTATATTTTATCATCTTATAACCTCCGAACTCCCACCTTATGTCTTTCGAAAGATCAACAATCCCCTTATTTAACATTCACCTTATGCCTTCGGAAAAATCAACAATCCCCTCATTTAATATTGAACATTTAACATTGTACTCAAGACCTTTCGACAAAGAGTTTTGAGCTTTGCACTTAACATTGGTAAGTTTTAAACCCAAAGCTGTCCAGCTGAACTGACCTCGCAAATGGCGGGTCTCGGATAGGGTGCCAGCATAGGGTTAAGCTCAGTTCAGCCGATGTGATAAAGTACACGTCGACCTATATTCCTGCACATTTATCATGCATTCATGCAATAAGAACACGCTCTCATAACAAATTAACAAGATAAGAAAATCACAACAGTCATTCACTTATTCGCATGTCATTCAAAGGCAGCACTTAAGCAAATAATAGCATTTTCTCAAGTCATGCATAATCAAATAACATGCTTTGGAATACCCACCAATCAATTGAAACTCTTCACTTTAACTCTGATTTGTCCTTTTGAACTCTCTCGAGTCCTGTGGTCATATACTATATTAAAATACTAGCAATACACAACCAAAATACATGAAGAAATTGAGGTTTCAAAATTTCATGTAGAAAATGCATCAATTTACAAGTTTTATTCCCGTATAACCTATCAAAATATAATATTTTATTGTTGTAATAGAGGAGAAAATCCCATGTGCTAACTAAATCAACGTTGCAAAAGTCATTTGGAGCACAAGAGCCTCGATTATAGTCAAACGTTTGAAGAAATTAGGACAAGACTTTCAAAATACAGAGTTGAAAATTTGTTCGACCTAAAATGATTTGAAGAAACTCATTTCCTTTCATTCAAACCTCAATTCCACTCATAAAATCAAGTTCAAAATGGTTTAACAACTCCAATTTAAAGTTGTAAATGGAAGCAAGAACAAGTTTAGAAAACAGAATTTTCTCCAATTTTGCGCGACACTATTTTGAAAATCATATTGCAAGCTTCTTAAGTCCAAAATTTATAAACTTTATACCATTGAAAAATAGATTCAAAAGATTACAATTTTTCACAATACATATTTATAAGATTCTGTCCATAAATCGGTCAAATTCCAGTCTCAAGTTGCTGCTTCGTCAAGTAGAAAAACAAAGTAGGTGTAAAATTTAGTTAACTTTGGAAAATCATAGATATTCATAGGAATTGAGAAAAATTCTGAAATTTTCACGGTAGAATGCACTCTGAATCTAGTTTCAAACGCAATAAGTGACACTGAATTTGCATAGTTCTACACCAAGATATAATAGATTTTCCAAAATTGTTCAGAGTCCCCTGCGAGAAAATTTTCAGCAACACTTCCCCTTATTTCTTAACTTTTCCATCCAAACTCAACACCAATATTTATATCAATCCAACCTCAATCACAACCACAAGTTACAAGCTATAAAATACACTTGTTTAACGCCACAAAACCATCCAATATAGCCAATTTTTAGCTCAAGAATCAACCACAACAAAGCTGAAATTTATAACCCTAGGCTGAAAATTTCAACTACAAGCTGAAATTTTCATAAGCGAGCCAAAATAACTTGTAAAAGCTAGAAGATTCACATGGCAAAGCTACTGATCATGGCCAAACTCAAAGCATCATATAAAAGCTGAAATTTCACCATCAAAACTGAAATTTTTGAATCACCACTCAAACCATGAAATTTCTCATGAAAACTACAAAAATCAAGCCCTAAATCCACTCTTATGCAAGTATTAAAAGAAAAGAGAGCTTCTTGATAGAGTTGCCTTAATACCCTAAGAACAAAAGGAAACCAAGAGCTTCTCTCCCAAAATTACTCCACCAAAGTGCTTAATCCACCTTAGATATCATCGTTTATGGAGTAATTTGCAAGATCAAAGGTTAAAACTCAAGATTCAAGTAAGATTTGGTGGTTGAATGTTGAAGTTTTCTCTCTTTTTCCTAGCTCAAAATTTCAGCCAAAGGGAAGAGAAAAGTGATAGGATTTTTGTCAATTTTTTTTGTTAATTAAAGGGTTAAGAAAGTCTTAGTCAAAGTCAAAGAACCATAGCTTTTGTGACAAGTGTCTTGCTATGGTGAATCCTCATCTCTTTGTCTTCCAAAGGCTAAAATATTTAGCCAACGTCTAATTATCTCTTAACACCTTATAAAATAATATTCCTTTGTACAAAACTCTTCCTAATTTTTAAAAATTTATCGCACATATTACATTAGTGGGTCCTACTTTCATAATGTATTTCAAACTTAACATATACTAACTTATACAAGGAAAATGATTTAAAAACTTGACTCACTTGTAAAAATATCTAGAAAATGAAGGCAATATGGTAAAGTAATGAAAATGTATTCGAAGAAATAAAATAAAATAAAATCAGGAAATTTTTCAGGTCATCACACTCTCTCCCCCTTAAAAGAATTTCGTACTCGAAATTCTCACCTTCTATCACCTTTGTCGACTCTGAAGATAGTTGTCCATAAATAGTATAGGTTCTAGCTAGTGCTCGAGGTCTGTTCCTTCCTTCCTTTGCTTGTTTAGACACATCTTTATCAATTTGCTGAGGAGCACTCTCTCTTCGTTGATTTTTCGAGCAGTTTGCAAATTGATGATCTGCACTTCCACAAATGAAACACTTTCACCACTTTTTTCAACAGTTTTTCTCAGTATGATTAGACTTCCCACAATATCCACAAGTCAAGTGAGGTGTCAGTCCTTGGCTTTCCCGCGGAAATTTTCTTGATGGTTCCTTTTCAATTTGAGTTCCTCTTATTATAGTTCCTACTGGTTTCCCCGCCATAGGTAGGGATGGAAGTGAAAGTTGTACTTCTCCAGCTCTTCTCCCAACTTTGGAAGGTGGTACATCTTCTCTAGGTATTTCCAGGTTACGACTGCTAGATGCATCCCTTTTCCATGTTTGAAAAGCTCACAATTGAAATTCCGTACTTTCAACCCTTTGAGCTTTTTCAAGGGTGTCATTGAATGTAGGAATTTGAGCCGCTGCCAAAGATTCTTGAATTTCTAGATTTAAGCCCTGAATGAACCGCCTTTTTCTCTTTTGCTCAGTAGCAACAACTCTGGGGCAAATTTGGATAATTTTACAAACTGAGACTCATACTCAGCAACACTCCTTGATCCCTGACGGAGCTTTATAAACTCGTCCTCTATTTTTTCTTGAACAAGAGGGGGAATATATTTTTCATTAAATTCTCGAGCAAAATTTAGCCAGGTTCAGGGTACTTGTTCCCTCTCCCACTTAGTCTTTAGGACATTCCATCATGATTGGGCTGCTTCCTCAAACTGAAATACAACAAATGTCACCTACCTTTCGTCTATATATTTTAGAGCAACAAAGATATTTATCATGTTTTCTAACCAATTTTCTGCTATTTCAGGGCCAGGACTCCCAGAAAACTTAGATGGAGAAAACTTTTGAAATCTCTCCAATGCTTTATCCTCTCCGATCTCTTGGTCTCTTTGTTGATTCACCTGTCCAGCCTCTTGGCCCTGTTGGGGTACTAAACGTTCTAACAAGTCCGTCATACGATTTATAGCCAATGCCACTTGATCATTTGCCCCAGCCCTTGGCTCAGTGTTTTGGTTAGCCACAGACCCACTTTTTTCCCTTGATTTTGGGCTTGTCCACGCGGAGGTCCCCGCCGTTATCTTCCAGCTTCCATTTTTTTTCAACCAGTCTATGTAGATGTGTATTAATCCAATATTCATTATGATCATTCACACACATATGCATGTGAACACACCAATGACAAGCACATATATTCAAAAATAATAACTGACAAATTAGACTAAAGCATTTCTACAAGCAACGTAGTCACAATCAATTCTAACTACCAATTAGGCTCAATCAGAGCTATTTAATCAACACAAGTTGAAACCAAGTGTCATACACATTCAAGTTGAAGGCATTAAACACATTAAACAATTCTCACTTCCAACCCCATTATTCCTTTCATACAAGTCAAAATCAATGGTCACTAGATCATATCATAACAGATCCGGTCAACTCTATCTTTCTAAGACAAAAAATCTGTCAACGACAGTTGCAGGGAAAACTGTACTTAATCAATCACTCCAAGAGTCACTTCTAGTTGCGACCAAGTACATTCGAATCTCAAAATCCAAAAGGGATATTTCAAACGAAATGAGAGCTTCATAAGTCTACAAGTCAAAGATTCGACTCCTAAATATCAAATCTTAATGTTATCCAAGAAACTCATCATTTATTCGTGAAATCAACCCCTCACAATCCTCTTCTTTCCCCACCAATTCCTACATAAGAAACGTGCAAAAAACTTGTCTTAAGAACCATCGAGATTATAGATGTTCAATGTTTCACTTAACAGTCACACTAGTTCCATAGTCCAGTATCCTTAACTTTCAACCTAGACTACTCTATAGTGATCTGAAACTTAGGATCTGATACTAACTATGATAACCCTACTTTCCCCAAAAGCGAACCAGAGGAGTCAGCCGACCGCCTGCTCAACTCTCGTCAGGACTCATTAAAATCCACAGCAAGAATTACTTGAAATTTCTAAACTAACCAAAATAATAGTCATTATACCTCAAAATAACATTTACATACATCCAAAAGCTATTACATAGGTTCGCGTACAAAAAATTCATCATTTGGCGTCTATCTTAATTACAATTCAAAAATATATACACTACAGTCATTTCTAATAAAATAAAAACTTAAATTCTTTCAAAATATTCTAACAGTATTCTTGAGCACTCTCGGATCTAAATCATGTTAGGAAAATAAAATGTGGGATGAACTTACGCCCAGCGAGCATTCCAGGTAAACAGGCAAAATAAGAGAATAGCATAATTTAACATGTAAGCACGTTTTTCCAAATAATATAATTTCAAATAAATTGATACTCAACTTTAGAAACTAGTAGTGGAGCAATTAATTATAATAGGAATCTTTCAATGTAAAATTCTTGGTAAACAATAACATTCATGCGTGCATTCAATCATTTGTTCAGGTAAATACAAGGATGAACAATAATTTACCACCTTCTAAACAATCCCTTATATTTTACCACCTTATAACCTCCAAACTCTCACCTTATGTCTTTCGAAAGATCAACAATTCCCTCATTTAACATTTATCTTATGTCTTTCGAAAAATCAACAATCCCCTCTGTAGACACCAAAATTTCACTTATTTGATTTTTTAAAATTTTATTCCTTATTTAATTCGATTTTAGATTTATTTAGCTTTGTTATTCTTGTTTTATTCTATGGATTAAATTGATATTTAGTTTTTTTATTTATTTGTATAAATTAGGTTCATTGGTTTCATTTTTATTTCTAAGATTTCTTGCATTAAATTTCTGGAAAAGAAAAATTTTTCACAAAAATATGCTTTAATCCTTTTAGATTCAATCTATTTAAATAAATGAAAATTTGTTGCAACGTAACTTCAATTAGGAATTAACGTTGTTTGTTTACCTAAATTGATGAAAATCAACTTTTAAAAAATAAAATAAGAAGAAGGAAAAATCATCAATCAAACACAAAAAATTTAGCATTTTATTTCATTTTGTTGATCTTGTTTTATTTCTATTTTGTTAAGAAAATCACTTTATTATTGTTAATTATAAAAAAAAGGAGCCACGTTCACGCGCGTCAAACCTTTCCCATGGCTTCTGTAAGAAGCCATGGAGAATCGTACAGAAAATGCAGCTCCTCTTCATCTCATTTTCCACCATTTCTTTTCTTCATTTTTTTTCACCATTGGATCATTACTATCTCATTCCACCTGGCCTTGATCAAAACCTCAAGAATCCCCTAGAAACAAAGCCAATCGAATGGCTCAAAAGATAGGCGGTGAGCTGAGGTTCCTCGTGAACCCTTGAGATGAGGGTTTGAAGCCTTCATCTAATATAAAAGGAGCAACAAAAGAGTGAAAGAGTTTTTTAGAGAGAGAAAAAGGGGTGTGGCGGCTAGGGTTGAGACAAAGAGCAACGGGAAAGAACCAAGAAAAATAAGGAGGAAACTAAGAAAAGAAACAACGGGGAAAAGCGAGAGGAAAAACAAGGGAAGAGAAAGCCACGGTTAGAGGGAGGAACCGAGGGATCCGAGGAAGAACAAAGGAAAGAGGAGATCCAAGGCTGAAAACCCAGTTTCAGGTTTCTTCATCAGAGTCTGCAGTTGATCTCTTCATCGAACCCAGGCTGAAGTTTCAAGTCCAAAGGAATTAACCGGTAGTCTTCAGCCCTTTTTCTTGTCTATTTCCATTTCATATGGAATCTGGTCTGCGTAACCAGAGATTCTGGGCTCTTACGCTTGGATGTTGAATTACTAGAGTAAAGTTTGATGCTTGGATGATTTTGAGAGACAGTTTGCTGTTTTCTTGCGTTCACTTGTATTTCACAGGCCAAAGCTACTTCTCTTTTCACTGTTTTTCCTGTGTTTTGGGTATAGACTGTTGGATCCTTAATCCAACATTGGACTCATATGTGAATAATTATGTATTGCAAGCTGTCAATTAAGGTTAAATCCAATTAAAGTGATCAAATATAGTTTGGGCTTAATGTATCTAATAGGGTATGGGCCTTTAATGTGTAGAAACTTATGGGCTCCTATTTCTATGATGGGTTGAAATAGGGTTCCAAAAGATAATAGGAATGTTACCTATAAATAGGGTTATGGTCCCCAGGTCACAGGTGTCATTCTAGTTGTCTTATTTTCTAATACAACAAAATAACTCTTCCCTGATATCTCATCACCAGGAAAGATACCAGAGAGAAACTAAAGGCCTCTCTCAAGGACTGGCGAATACGTGTTGACCTGGAAGGCCACCCCAATATCTTTGGAGATTCATATATGAGTTTATCGATATTGATTCAGGTACACTTCCGCTATTTTTTACTGTTAATTTATTTCTTAATAATCACCATATAGATTTTGGATTTAATAGGTGATGGTTTTCACCAAAGGCTAAATTTAGATAACCGCCCTAACAAGTGGTATCAAAGCCCATATGGATGATTATTAGGAAATAATTTTGTTTTAGTAATTCATAGTAATTTTGCACGGCTGAAATTTGCAAGTCTTGGTAATTTGCTGTGTAAATTCGATCATAGTAAATTTGCACGGCTGATTTAGTAATTTGCAAGTCTTGGTTGTTGATGGCTTTATAATTGCATGCCATATGAATTCATCCATAATGTCATCTTTATGCTGTGGCCCAAATTGCATCGTATGATTCATAAATTCTGTCAACTTTTCAAATCAATGGGCTCCATGGATTGTTAGAATTGCAATCACTTTTGTTTTGCTGCATGGCCAATGAATCCAGATTCCTTGTTTGCTTATGTCATCCATGCGGTGAACAATGCTCTTAAAGTTCCTGTGTATTCATGTGACGAAGTAGCTATCCAATATATGTTACTATAAAGTATGCACCGTAGCCTTGTCTGGTCAGGAACTTTTGCCCGAATTCATACGTGAATTTACGCTTCCGCTTGGCCTTAAAAGATCTTTATGGATCCAGTTGTGTTGTTGATTTTATTTTTAAATGACATAGTTTATGTCTAAAATCTTGGGTACACAACTTGCTATGTTTTGATTCAACCGTAATTAGTATTTTGTTTTGGCTTGCTTTCTTGTATAAGAGGATATACATATATTTTTATGTTAAGGATATTAGGGTTTCTCTAATTCAAATAAACCCTAATAAAGCTAAATAAAATATTTAAGCCCAATAAAGTTCATATGTTTATCCCACTAAATATACAGTTTTATAAGACTTTATGGACTTCAAAAAAAAATTGGGTTTGAATAATAAATTAGGTCAAATTATGGATATGGATCTTTGGCCCAATAAGTCTTGATTCAATTAATTGATTTGATCACAGTTGACTAAAGTTGACTTTGATCAAAATTTTTGTTTAATTTGTATAATTTTAAATTTGAATATTGGTGTGAATATATATATATATATATATTTTTTAGAATAAATTAATTGAAATAATATGCTACCAAAGTGACCTCTATTATGAAAATTAATTTATTTTAAAATATAACTAGTTGGGTACTTGTAATTTTATGAATATTGATCGGCCCAAAGAAAGATCAATATTTAATGAAATTTCATGTGCACTTATGGTAATAAATACGTGATAATTATTTGGATTTTACATGTAATTTATAAATTGGATCAAAGGAAAATTTATTTTCAACATATTATTATTATTAGTATTTATTACTGCACCAAGATATCACTCAGAAGTTAATATTTTTGTCCAAAAACGAAATATTAATGGAATATCGGTATCTTGAGATGGGGTTACCTTTATTTGAATTTATTATTATTTTGGTTTATATGAGCATAGTTTTAATTATTTTATGTTTTCTGTTCAGTTGCAAATGATCTTACAAATATTACTTCCAACATCAATAATATTCTTATGCTGAATGGCACAAACTTCAAGTCCTGATAAAAAAATTTCTTGATAGTACTTGGAGTAATGGATCTCGACCTTGCGTTAAGGATTGATTCTCCCCCCACCTCTTACAGATTAGAGTACCTCTGATGAAAAGAGAAATAATGAGAGATGGGAGAGATCAAATCGCTTGTGTCTGATGATCATTAAAAAGGCCGTTTCAAAAGCATTCAGGGGAACAATATCAGAAATGACTGTAACTGTTAAAGAGTTCCTTCAAAACATTGAAAAAAGGTTTGTCAAGAATGAAAAGCCTAAAATTAGTACGCTCTTGACACGTCTAGTTTCAATGAAATATAGTGGTAAATGCAATATCAGAGAGTACATCATGGAGATGTCTCATCTTGTTTCGAAATTAAACGCACTTAAGTTGAAACTCTCTGAAGAGTTACTGGTGCATTTGATTTTAATATCTCTTCCTACACAGTTTAACTATTTTAAGGTGAGTTACAACTGTCAAAAGGAGACTTGGTCTCTAAATAAACCCATCTCACACTGTGTAGAGGAAAAGGAAAGGTTGAAGCAAGAGCAGACAGAAAGTGCCCATCTGGTGTCAACCACTAATAATAAAAGTAAGGGACTTAAAAGAAAGAATGAAAAAGAGCTGCGGATACAGCACCACAAAAGAAACAACAAAAGAAATCAAATGATCAGGGAAAGAATAGTTGTTTCTTCTGTGGAGTTGAAGGACAACAAAAGAAGCATTGTACCAACTATCACGCTTGGCGTGCTAAGAAAGGTATGCTTCTTAATTTGGTTTGTTCTGAGATTAATTTAACTTCTGTACCTAGACACACATGGTGGTTAGATTCTGATGCAACAACTCACATCAGTGTGTCTATGCAGGGTTGCCTGAATTATCGAAAGCCTAATGATAATGAAAGATATATCTATGTGGGTGATAGCAAAACAGTTCAAGTTGAGACAATTGGAGTTTTTAGATTATTGTTAAAGACCGGATTTTATTTGGATCTCAATGAGACATTTGTTGTACCATCTTTTTGACAGAATTTAATTTCTATTTTTGTTTTAGACAAATTTGGTTATTCTTATTCATTTGGAAATGGAAAATTTGAATTGTTTCATGATTCAAAATTGGTTGGTTCTAGTTCTTTAATGCATTACGATAATCTATATTTAATTGATGCAATTGACTCATTTAATGAATTTCTGCATCTGAGTACTAGAGGAGTAAAAAGAAAATTAACCAATGAGAATTCAGTCGCATTATGGCACAAGAGATTGGGACATATCTCCAAACGCAGAATGGAAAGACTTGTGTCAAATGAAAATCTCGACCCTTAAATTTTACAGATTTTGATGATTGCATTAACTGTATAAAGGGGAAACAAACCAATAAAAGGAGATTTGAAGCCAATCGGTCTTCAGACGTCTTAGAACTTATACATACAGATATTTGTGGATCATTTTTCACATCTGCTTGGAATGGTCAATAATATTTTATAACTTTCATAGACGATTTTTCAAGATATGGTTACATATATCTCATTTCTGAAAAGTCACAGTCATTGGACGTGTTCAAAAATTTTAAGGCTGAAGTTGAGAATCAACTCAACAAAAGAATTAAAAACGTCAGATCTGACCGTGGTGGTGAGTACTATGGTAGATATGACAGTTCAGGTGAACAACGTCCAGGACCATTTACTAAATACCTAGAGGAATGCGATATTGTCCCACAGTAAACTATGCTGGGTTCATCCACTATGAACGGTGTAGCTGCAAGACGAAATAGAACGCTTAAAGACATGGTAAGGAGTATGATATGTCATTTTACCTTACCAGAGTCACTCTGGGGAAAATCACTTAAGACTGTAGCATATATTCTTAACAGAGTTTCAACTAAAACAACTATCAAAATCTCTTATGAACTTTGGATTAGGAAAAAGCCTAGTTTAAAGCATCTATATATTTAGGGATGTCCAGTTGAGGCAAGGCCTTATAAGCCTAATTAAAGGAAATTGGATTTAAGAACGATTAGTTGTTATTTTATCGGATACTCTGAAAGATTCAGAGGTTACAAGTTTTATGATCCCACAGCTAATTCAATTTTTGAGACAGGAAATGCTCGGTTCTTTGAGGATGTCGAGTTTGGGAGAGAAAATACGGTAAGGGACATTCTTTTTAAGGAGGAATATATTAATATTCCCACAGGTATCATTGCTCTTGCTCAGGACCCTATTCCTGAATTTAATCATGACATAACAAATCAAAACAATGTCGAAGAGCAAACTGTTATACAAGAACAAATTCTTCCTCTTCAAGAACCAGAACCATTAAAAAGATCCACTAGAGAAAGGAGAAGTGCAGTGCCAGATGATTACATTGTTTTTCTCCAAGAACATGAAGATGACTCTGGATTGATGGAAGATGATCCAATCAACATCCGTCAAGCATGAAAAGTTCAAATTCTCAAAAGTGGATCGATGGCATGAATGAGGAGATTAAATCTATGAAAGACAATGATGTCTGGGATTTTGTCCCATTGTCAGAAGGTACGAAACCCATTGGTTATAAATGAATATTTAAAATCAAGAGAAATTTGAAAGGCAATGTGGAAAGATACAAAACTCGTCTTGTCGCTAAGGGATTTAAACAAAAAGAAGATATCGACTCTAAAGAAACCTTCTTTCGAGTCTCTTCAAATGACTCTTTTAGAATTATCATGACATTAGTGGCACATTTCGATCTTGAGTTACATTAGATGGATGTAAAGACAGCATTTTTCAATGGTAACATTGATAAGATAATTTATATGGTGCAACCAAAAAACTTTGTATTAGAAGATCCAAAAAATATGGTTTGCAAATTTAAAAAAAATCCATCTATGGGGTTAAATAAGCGTCTCGACAATGGTATTTCAAATTTCATCAAGTGATCAGCCCATTTGGTTTTGAAATGAATTTAGTGGATGATTGTATATACCATAAGTTCTGTGGGAACAAATATATTTTTTTGGTATTGTATGTTGATGATATTTTGCTTGCCAGCAACGATATTGGTCTATTGCATGAAACCAAGAAATTTCTAACTAAAATTTTGAGATGAAAGATCTTGGTGATGCATCTTTTGTGTTAGGCATACAAATACACTATGATCACTCTCGGAATATTTTAGAACTATTACAAAAGGGCTATATCGAAAAGGTCCTTAAAAGGTATGGCATGCAAAATTGTAAATCAGGTGATACTCATATGGCTAAAGGAGACAAATTTAGTTTTGAGCAGTGTCCTAAGAATGCTTTTGAGAAAAAAGAGATGCAAAAGATTCCTTATGCCTCAGCAGTAGGGAGTCTAATGTATGCTGAAGTATGTACGCGTCCGGATATTGTGTACATTATTGGAATGTTGGGTAGACATCTGAATAATCCTAGATTAGATCATTGGAAAGCAACCAAACGGATCTTACGGTATCTACAGAAAACAAAAGACTACATGCTCACGTATTGAAAGTCAGATGAGTTAGAGATCATTGGGTATACTGATTCTGATTATACTGGATGCCAAGATACTATGAAATCAATGTTAGGCTATGTGTACTTATTGGTTGGAGGTGCCATATCCCGGAAGAGTGCTAAACAGTCCCTCATAGTATCTTCCACTATGGCTGCAGAGTTTATAGCTTGTTATGAGGCATCCAATCAAGAAATTTAGCCGCGAAATTTCGTCACAGCATTTCATGTGGTGGATAGTATTGGAAAACCACTCAAATTATTTTGTGACAATAAGTCAGCAGTCCTATATTTCAACAATAACAGGAGCTCGACGAAATCTAAACATATAGATATCAAGTTCTTGACTGTTAAAGAAACAGTACAGAATAGACAGTTATCAATAGAGCATATCAGGACAAACTCCATGGTTGCGGATCCGCTTACTAAGGGATTGCCACCCAAAATGTTTCATGAGCATACTGCTCATATGGGTGTTGTATTAGATGATATACAGTTTTAGTGGGAGTTTGTTATTTTAAATGCTCTTATGACATTTTTCGATTATTAAGGATTTAAGAATATTTATGCATAAATAAAGTTTAGATTTATCTACATTCTGACTTTGGTATGGTTTGATCTCATGAAAGTTTAAGATGGACCAGTAGGAAATAGGCATGTTTTGATCATGTTACATGAAATTTTCATGCTACACATCCACATCATGATTCATGTCATTCAATTGTATTGATATATGTGACCATTGATGGGTCAAGTTACGAAAGTGTAACAAAGGTCGCTTTGATCCTATGTTGGTATGATTGATGGACCGAATTGGTTGCAGATACATTATGATAATGACAGCAAATTTGAGCTCATACGATTAATTGCGAAATATAATTATAAGGTTACACATATAATCCAAGTGGGAGATTGTTGGATCGTTAATCCGACATTGGACTTATATGTGCATAATTATGTATTGCAAGCTATCAATTAAGGTTAAATCTAATTAAAGTGATCAAATATAGTTTGGGTTTAATGTATCTAATAAAGTATGGGTCTTTAATGTGTAGAAACTTATGGGCTCTTATTTCTATGATGGGTTGAAATAGAGTTCCAAAAGGTAACAGGAATGTTACCTATAAATAGGGTTATAGTCCTTAGGTCACAGGTATCATTCTAATTGTCGTATTTTCTAATAGCACAAAATAGCTCTTCCCTGATATCCCATCTTCAGGAAAGATACCAGAGAGCCTAAAGGCCTCTCTCAAGGACTGGCGAATACGTATTGACCTGGAAGGTCACCCCAATATCTTTGAAGATTTATATATGAGTTTATCGATATTGATTCAGGTACGCTTCCGCTATTTTTTACTGTTAATTTATTTCTTAATAATCGTCACATAGATTTTGGATTTTATAGGTGATGGTTTTCACCAAAAGCTAAATTTAGATAACCACCCTAACATAGCCAGGTCTGATGGCTCTTGTTTTTCTTACCTTTTTGTTTCTAAAATCTAGAGCCAACTCTGTCTGTTTTCTTTTGCATTTCATCCGACACACTCTATTTTCATGTCTGGGTTTGTCATTCGAAGAATGTTATGTTTTACTTCTGTTTTGGGCTGAGAAGTCTGAAGGTTTGGTCTAGGTTTGGGGAACGGAAGTGTGGGGTTCGCTTGTAGCTTGATAGGTATACCATACACGCATTCACCGTAAGCTTTCTTCTTGGAGCTTGTTGTCTTGATGGGTATCCAGTTATATGTTGGAGCTGCTGATGCTTGTAGTTTCGTGCTGTTTTATGTGTCTTTGTTTGTTTCTATTGCTTTGATCTTGCCTATGGAGTGCCTTGTCCTTGGATTTTGTTTTTCTTTTCGCATGATTCCTAATGCTATAGGATAGAGCGGCTTTCAATGATTCCATTTTGAGCTACTAGAGGTTATCCCCTTTCTTTCATTTTGTTGTCATATGCCCTATTGGGTTTCCGTTGTTGAATCTTTAGCAAGCTTTGCATTAGAGTTTGGCATGTCAATGGTTTGTGTCTTGTGGCGTATTAGTTGATAAGTTATGTTATTTGTTTTTATCTTGTTTTGATTTGAGTTTGTGGATGATTTATACAGAGAATAAGTTGCAAAGTTGCAGCAAAGAATAAGAAAGCTTTCGAACCATTTTGCATGAAAGTTTTCCAGAATTTGCGTAACCTCATTCTAAGTTGTTGGCTTGTTGAGTTTTGTGATTGTCTTTTGTTTAAGATCAAGGCTTTGATTGTTTGGTTGAGATGTTAGTTGCGTTAGGATTGCATTTGAGAAACCCAGCATGTTGCAGAGGAAAGAAACCAGCAGAAATAACGAAAGCTTCGTTGCATGCATGCAAAAAGTTTCATAATTTGCATTCTAACCCCTTGAGTTTCATTTAATGTTGCTATGGCCCATAAAATTGGAAATTTAGTCAATTCTGACCTTTCAAAAATATTAATTTCTTTGAAATGATTTAATCTAATTTCTTTTGGATTGATGTTTTAGTGAATTTTATGATGATTTTTCAAGTTTTAAAAATTGTTAATAGATTATAATTTGATTTAGATTTAGTGGAATTTTGGATAATTTGTTGTTTAGTTATAACAAAAAGGTTTTCCTACATTTTTTGTGAAATTTAACATTTGGTTTTGGTAGACTTCATCTTAAGCCCTTAGCTTCATTTTATTTGAGACCCCTAAAATATTTATAATAGTAATAAATTAACCTCTCAAACTTCTTTAATTTTTGCCATCAAGTCCCTACTTGCTTTAATTTCTTAAACATGGGTTGTTTACCTTCATTTGAATGCCTTGATTTCGTGTTTATTCCCGTTTCATGTGATTATTAGTTAATTAAAGTGATGCCTTGACCATTTTTTTTTTTGGAGGGTAACTAGAAAATTTCACTTTATTAGGGTACCGATTCAAGGGAGGTACACTCTACCGCTTATTTTGATTTTACTTGATTTTATGTGCCCCTATGTGACTTTATATGCTTAATTACATACCTTTTGAATTTATTTATTTATTTATATTATTTATCTATTCGCTTTATTTGTTTTAATTTTGTATATTTATTTTAGCTCAATTTTGATCATTTGAAAGGCAATTAAATGCCAAGTTGTAATAGTTAGGTTCAAGACCTGTATTTAGATAGAATATGTAATAGTTAGGGATTTATTAATTTATTTTATTCCTTTTCCCTCCCTTAGATTGTAGTTAGCGCCCCAAGTGTAATAGTTAGGACTTTATTTACTTTAATTGCTTGTGTATTTTGCATGCTTATGTGTTACGTGTTATCCGCTTTCTTAGGGTCTTGCATCTAGATATTATGATTATGTGTTATGTGTTTATGTGATATTATGTGTTTATATGCTTTTATTATGTTTTACATGATTAGTTAGTTATAATTAATGTGTGACATCACCACACTAGTCCAACGCTAGTTATAACCCCTTTCTCGACTCCACACTAGTCCAACGCTGGTAAGAACTCATAAACATAGGCTAGTCCAACGTTAGACCCTTAAGAACCATTCACACGCTAGATCATGTTTGTGTGACTACATTACATTTTCATGCATATTTTTCACTTTCTAGGGTTTTTTTTATCATTTTTGCATGACATTCCCCCCTTATACGTATATCCCTTACCTCATGTTCCCCCTTATACATATATCTCTTATCCCATATTCCCTCTTATATTTTTATTTTCTATCCCTATGTGTGAAACATAACATTAGATTTGCATTCCATTTAAGAATTAGAATTAGGCTAGTACATTTACATGATTATAAAGGAGAAATATCCCTTGAATATGGGATATGGACGAGTTTAGCTTTCTACCCTTAGCACGCCCGTATTCCCTCTATTAAAGGGAAAATTGAAGTACGAACATTAGATCCCCGCACCCGTTATGATGCATTCCTTTAGATCATGTATTCGTATATAATTATTTTTATTTTTCTTTTCTTTTTAATTTTCTTTGAGTCTCATATTTTTGCACAATTCGTGACTTCTTCGAAAGTTTACTTTTGGGCGTTGCAATTAATGCGATTTGCATCAAATAATTTCGAAGAGATATTCTGACCCTGATAATTAGGTCTAAGTTTGCATTCATGTAAATACCTCCAAAATGTGATAAATTTTTAGGTTAAATTAAGAAAACTTTTGACTAATTACGTAACTAGTTTTGGCTAGGTTGAAAGTGTACCTAGGATTTTATCCTGACCTTCCCTTTCTTCAAATGTGGCTCCAGATCCTTTTTTTCTTAGTTTTCGCAGACTCGGAGTCGTTAAAAAGGGTTTTCCCTACCTTTCATTTAAAAATTTCTTTTAGCTGACTTAGTATACCTTAACTCAATACCAAGTGGCGACTCCTATTTTTCCTTTTTAAAACCCTTTTTAACTATTTTTTGGGGTCCAAACCATCGCGCTTTTAAGTCCCATTAGGCCCATTTTCTTTAATTATTTTATCAAATATCAAAAACTCATTTTTTAAATAAAAAATTAATCAAAATTTCTTTCTTTATCTATTTTCCAATAAAAGTTCATTTTTACTCAAAATTAAATCAAAAACCCATTTTTCTAAACACGTTTTTTTTTTCATTTAAAAATGGGGCGTGACAGTTTGGCGACTCCACTGGGGATTTAGAGGGTCCGAGCATTTGATTTAGTCAATCATTTTCTTCTTTTAGCCTTTCTATATATCACATTTGAAGGTTTAGAGTTGCATTTTTCCCTTTTAGGGTTTTGTATCTATCACGCGCGTAATCATACATCGCACACCGTGAATGTGATGAATGGATTGTTTATTTATTTGCTTTTACTTGTATTGCGCTTGCATTTTTGGGTGGAGGGAATAACCACCGTAGAACCCTCACTTACATTTAATAGTATTTAATCCCTTCCTTCAAAAGGAACACTTCATGCGTGCATACATTTTACTTTATAATCCCTCATTTCTTGTTTTACTTTTAGTGGTTGTCATACCACTCTTCCGTTATTTGGATTAGATTGATCCACTTGGACATGTGGCTGTGGTACGATGTGCGCATAGCAATGTCCGAGGGATCACTGGAACCACCGACTCTTAGGCCTTGGGATAGATGACCCTTTGCCTTTGGTCTGAAGGTTGAAACTTTAGCAAGTCTAGATGCATTAGTGAGCCCAACCTCATACATCCATGTTAGATATCGCCTAAGATAGACTTGACCTTACCCTAATTAAGAACACTAGGCACGAAGGAAGGAATTCCACCCCTCTTTCCTTATTAAATGGTCAGAATCTTTAAATAACTTTTGCACACTGAAGATACAAAAGATCTAGAGTGATTTTAGTGAGAAAATACTCTCCAAGCAAGATTTGTAGTCTTAGTGGTGTGAGATTCATTGTAAACTTTTCATTTGTGGGTGAATACTTCATGAGTGTAGCTCTTGTCGCGCCCCACTTTTTGATAGTGTGAGAGTAGTGTGTGGGATATGTATGTGAACGTGTGTGAAAGTGAAAATAAAAGGCCGTGGGATTGTGAAATGCGACGGTTTGGCCAAACAAAGGGTTTTAGATAGAAAAGGAGTCGCCACTTGGTATAGAGTTAGGGTGTACCAAGTCACCCAAAAGTGATTTTTTGAAAAAGAAAAGTAAACAAACCCTTTTTAAAGAATTTTTAGGTCTACGTAACCAAAGAAAGGGATCAGGGGTCACATTTGATAAAGGAGAAGGCAAAAGCAAAGCCTAAGGCACTCCCTTACCCTAGCCAAAACTAGTTGCGTGACTTAGCCCTTCTTTTCCTATTTCTTCTACCCAAAATATGTGTTGCATGTTGGATGTGACTAATGGATATGAAAAAAAAACAATCCTAAATCTAAAAATGTCTCTTATGAGGCTTTTTGGTCCCAACCACATGAGTTGTGATGACCAATAAGAAAAACTCTCATAGAGTTCACGGGTAATGCAAATGAAGACCCAAATATGAGTGCAAGTGTGAAAATGTAAAAAGAATGCAAAATAAAATAAAAATACAAATGTAAGTACAAGTGTGCAAATGTAAGAAAAGTGCATGTGTGCAAATGTAAGAAAAGTGCATGTGTGCAAATGTAAAAAAAGTGCATGTGTACAAATGTAAAAAAAAAGTGTATGTGTGCTCATTGAGAAAATAAAGATGTTTGTGTGCAAGTGGATGAAAATATGGTATAATGGTAGTAAGTGCATATAAGTGCAATTTGGGTGCAATTTGTGAGGTAGAAAATAAATAAAAGAAAAAGAATGTGCAAACGTGACATGTGGATTGCGAAAAATATAAGTAGTGAGAAAATGTGGATAAAAAAGTGAGGAGGTGATATGCTAGAAATGAAAGTGTATGAACCTAGAGGAATGCATCAAATCGGGACGGGAATGACTCCTAACTTCACGACTTTAATTTTCCCTTTGATTAGAAGGAAGGACTAGCGTGCTAAGGCTATTTTGTAGCCACACTCGCTCGTTTCCCTTACCGAAAGGGGACTCTCAAGCAAATGTACCCTATAACTAGCATGAAGATGCAAAACCTAAATGAAGGGAAAATGGTTGGAGGAGCATGCCAAATGCTAGAAAACTAAGAAAAATGCATGGAATGTAGTGAAACATACAAAAAATGCACTAGCGAGAGGGACGGGCCTAATGGGTCTAGCATTGGACTAGCCCTTCACTAAATGCTTTATCACAAGCGTTGGACTTGTGAGGATCAAAAGGGAGGACCATGACTAGCATTGGACTAGCCATGGTATACGCATGCATCTATCACATTCATCTATGATTATAGAAAGCAATTAGACATGCCAATCACTTATAAACACGTAGCACATAACACTTAGCATGCTCGACTAAATGCAAGAGCCTAATAAAGCAAATTAACACGTAGCAACAAAAGCAAGCAATCAAGCTAATGAACCTATTACATTTGCTAACTAAAACAAATGGAGAAAAGGGAAGATGAATAAAAATGCTCTCCAAGCCCTATCTATTACAAGCCAAGAGGTGTACACATACCCCATAAAAGAATAACTTAATGAAAGCAAAAGTAAATGAAATAAATGAAAGGAATTAAGGAAAGGCAAGGAAAGCAAAGTAGACATGCAATTTTCACTTAGCACGTTGGATCACATAGAGGAGAGACAAAAAAAATAAAAGAAGTTATACCTCCCCATTTGTGATGTTAGTAAAGTGAACAAGACTTAACTTGGGTTAGAGTCACCAAAGAAAGAGATAACTTGGGCTAAAACCATCAAAACAAGAGATAACTTAGGCTAAAACCATCAAAGCAAGGGATTAATGCACCACTTTAAAGATAAGTAGAATAAAAGGCAAAAAGGAAACTCAGAACACCTTAGAAACTTCAAAAGGGGTATTAACAAACCACCAAATTTTCCCTAATTGCGACTTAAATAAAATCCAATAATGCATAATTTCCAAGAAAGGGACCCACCAAGGACCCAAATGTAATGCTAACCAAATCACTCGAACCCAATCAAACATTTTGGGAACTTCAATAGTCCAAGAGCAAAGAAAGAGCCAAATAATGGTTCAAATGCAAATACTTTAGGACTCAATTGCAAGAAATCAAAACATGATTGGGCCTTTGTAGCATTAACCAAAAACCAAGGGATTAAAAAGCAATTTCTGTAGCCTACTTGCATGCATGTTACGTAGAAACTTCCTTATGCAACATTCATTCAAAGCCTTCTACAACTTCAAGCTTTCAAATGCAGATTTCATATAGACTTCAAACAAAACCAGCAAAGACCATCACTTAAAATCATTTAACATCTGGACACTTTGATTAACACAACACAGCTGAACATGCAACAAAAGGAGCAGAAAACACCCCCCAAAAGTTCATGCAACTCAGCCGAAGCTGTCATGAATACCCGTAGGTACTGCTGTAACAAACTAAAGACTTTGAACTTGTTGCAGCAGGTTTTGTGCACCACCCTCCCAAAAAAAAAAAAAATCCAAGACTTAATCATTATAAGGAGTTAAAAAAAAACAGCCCCTGCTGCTGTATAATTTAAGAGCATTATCCGGTAAGCATTAATCACAACGCAGACAAGAAAAAAAAAACAAAGGGAAACGTGCGGATGAACTTGCAACCTGCTAAGTTTGTTCAAAACTCTCCATGGATGTCAAACCAGTTGTCCACATGCAAATATGTTGCATCCGTCACCAACCCAGCAAAAACATGCAACTCACATGCATTACTATGGACATACAAACCCCAGAGGTAGTTTAAGCCATTTTGAAAACTTCAGCAGCCCAAAAATTCGAGTTATTTGTTCAAAAATTTGCCGCAACAAGTCAGAAACTTCGAGTTGCAGCAAAACACCAAACCAGCCACCAGCTCGCTTCCCAAACTATTTTTACCAATAGTTTCTGCAACAAAGCTGAATATTTTCAACATTGTTGCAGCAACTTCTTGTGCAAACAATCTCGAATAAGCCATCTAAATTCAGACAACAAAAATCCTCAAACAATCCTTCCCATTTTGCCAACATGAAACCTTGAGATTTCAGTATAAAAATAAGAATAAAAAAAAACACAAACATGGGAATTTTCTGCTACATATGAACCCAAATGCCTTCTCGAATGAACTAGCCATAGAAATGTCATTTTTTTGTTTAAAGCTAACATCTTGCCACTAATCACAATCTAATAACAAAGTCTAATAACAGTACCAAACAAATCCCAAGCATTAACGTAGTGAACATGCATATAAACAGCAAAAGGTTCCAACTTTGGGATATAAACGTACACCAGTGCAAGGAAAACAGCCATCGCGATTCTTAACATAGGCTCAAACCAAATGATAACTCACACACATAACCATTCAACACCAAACAAACCCATGATTCATCATAGTTTTATGTTTTATTAACAGAAATTATCTACAGAAAAAGGCTAAAAAAGAAACCTTACAGTGGTTTTGCCAAAAAAAAATGCACCCTGGCGAAGCTCCTCTCCTTCGTTGGATTTGATCTGAAGTAACCAAGCTCTTGTTCAACTGAAACACCCTGGCGAAGCTCCCATGTCCCGTTGCCTTTGTTTTCTTTTCCCAGAAACTCTCAATAATCTCTCTTTTTCTCGGCTCTCTCTCACTCTTACTCTTGCTTTCTCTCAAAACCAACCGCCCCTCTCACTTTTCTCTCCTCTATTCCCTCCCTGTTGCAGATTCTAGCCGTCACTCCAATCTCCCTTTTGCCTTCTTGCGTTTTCAGCCGTCACCTTGCTTAGCTCTCTCTCGGTCGCTCCCTCGTCTGCGGCTCTCTCTTTCTTCCTCTCCCTTTCACTCTCTGCTTTTTTTTTCAAACCCTCAGAAATTTCCTCTCAACTTTCTTAGCCGCCCCCTCAGAAATTTTTTTCAGTTGTCAGCCGTTCCCCCCCTCTAAAAGCTGCGTTTCTATTCTATTTATACCAACACATACTCTCAAACCCTCACCTGAAGGGTGAGGATAAGAGTGGAGGTTTGCTGGGCATCCTAGGGCCCTCGGATGGGCATGTGCAACTCTTCCTTGCAAGCTGTGTTTCCGCAGCTTGCATGTAAAAAAAAATTTTTTTAAAGTAATTTAACAAAATTGATAATAAAATTAAGTAAAAAAAAAACAACAATTTAAGTAACATCGGACAAAAATAAACAAACTAGAAACAACAAAGTTGCGATTTTCATTTTTCTTTTTTTCATTCATTTTTTTTCAAGAAAACATTGAATTTAAATCACAAACAACTAAATCATATTATTTTTTTATTTTTTTTGAATGCTTTTTCTTTCTTTTTTCTTTTTTTTTCCTTTTTTCTTTTTCGAGAAATTCTATGCTAAAAACTAAAAAATAATAAAATAAAATAAAATAAAATAAACTAAAACTAAAAAGTAAATAAAACTAACACGACAAAATAAAACTAAAAAATAAATAGTAAACGAAATTACATTAAAATTTTGGTGTCTACAGCTCTGCGAGAGTTGTCCTGAGGGATAGTAAAACATCTTAACTTGACCGAGTGGAGTTCGAGATAAGGAGGAGGTGAACCTTCCTTTGTACACAAGAGTGATTGTAATTCATCAATTTGAAAAAGCTTGTTTGAATTAATCTACAAGTTCAAGAGGAGTTGGGTAGTTAATTAGTTTGCAATTCTTTCCTTTTTATTTACTTATTGTTACATTTGTGATCTTTACATTGTTTATCTCTTCCACTTGGTTGTCTTCGATCCTTAAAATTGGTTTCAGAGCTTGGTCTCCTTGAGATTAAATTCAATCGGCTTAGGAGTAAATATAACAACCAATAATGCCATGTTTTTTTAAGGACATTCTGTCATTAGACCACTTATGTTTAATGGGTCAAATTATGTGAGCTGGAAAGAAAGAATGATTATCTTTTTGCAATCAATCGATATTGAATTGTGGTTTATTATTAGTGAAGGTCCATATGATGCCTCTCTTATAGATGAAAATACTCATAGATCTAGACAAAAAACAAGAAGTGAACTGACTACTGTGGATAGAGCTCATCTCACCTTAAATGCAAAAGCTATAAATGTGTTATATTGTGCTTTAGACTCAAATGAATCTATTAGAGTCAAGGGTTGTAAGTCCACTAAAAAAATTTGGGACAAACTTAGAAAAATCCATAAAGGAAGTGAGAATGTGAGAGAACAAAAGAGGCCTATTCTGGTTACCAAGTATGAATATTGATGAGATGTACTGTATATTCAAGATGGAATCTCATGAAAATATTGATGAGATGTACTGTAGATTCAACGATCTCATTAAGGACTAGAGGTATTGGAAAAGGAATACTCTCTAGGTGAGAAAAATAAAAAAATTCTGAATGCTTTATCAAAGAATTAGGAGAGTAAAGTGACTGCCATTGAAGAAGCTAGAGATCTAAATTTCTTGCCTATTGAATCTCTTATTAATTCTCTAATCTCTTATGAGTTGAAGGTTAAGTTCAAAGTGCAAGAGGAAGAAGATGCAAATGTAAGAAGGAGCATTTCTCTAAAGGCATCTCAAGATGTAGATGATTCTGCCTCCCTAGATAAAGAAGATGCGGAAGCTGATGATAGTGATCTAGCTCTCATCGCAAAAAGTTTCAAGAGAATCCTCAACAAACGAAGGTTCAGAAAAGGAGGAAACAGCAACTCATTCTCAAATCAGTTCAGTAACACAAGAAACAAAAGGAAACAAGAGTACAACAAAAAATAAACTGATAAATGTTTTGAATGCGACCAATCTGGACACTACGTGGGCGAGTGTCCAATGATGAAGAAGAAAGAAGGAAAAAAATCAAGATTCAACAACTTTCAATTCACATGGAATGAGTGCAACTCCGATGCTGAAATTGAAGAGGAAGAAGAATCTGCTCAATTGGTTTTTATGGCCATTGGAGATGATGAGGTAACATCTTCTAACTTTCAATTTGAAAGTGAAGACGAAACTGATGATGATTTTGAATCTTTCATTATAAAATTGCATGATAGTTTGAAAAAATCTTATGCTAGAAACAAGGAATTAAAACATAAAATTAGCTTTCTTCCTCAGGACAATGCACGTCTTTTTCAAGAAAACAAAAAACTGAAAACTGAAAGTGATTTCTTAAAAAAGAGTGAGACTGTTCTACACTTTGAGATTGATAGAAAAACAAGACTTTGTGAAATGTTAAAAAAGGAACAAAGTGATTTGAAAAGAAGAATGGATAATTTAAATGAGTTGTTCCAACATAAAAAACAAGACTGTTTTCAAGGTAATAAATCAAAGGCTCAGCTTGACACTCATGAGAAGAAGTTAAATTCTGGTGCAAATAAATTTGCTATTTATAAGAAAAGACAAGTAAGATTTATTAAACCTATTCATGTAAATAACTCTTTGATTTTGTGTAATTTTTATTGTCAAAAAGGTCACATGAAAAGTGACTGTTATGTGAGAAAGAACATGGAAGAGGTATGAAATGTATGTGAATAATTAGATATGATACTAACTCTAATAAGTATGAGACATTGGTAAGATTAATGAGATTCTTGTTTATAATATTTTTTTTGTAATTTTTGATGTTTTGAACTGAGTTTTTCTTGATATTTTTGAATATTACTGAATTTGTATGATGTCAAAAAGGGGGAGAAATGGATGCTATGTGTAAGGGGGAGTTATTTTGAGATTATAAGTTTGAATGCAATGAGTAAGAGGGAGCTTATGCTCATATGCTCAATCTTTTTCCTTCTTCCATTCATTGTTTTGTCATCATCAAAAAGGGGGAGAATGTTGACCTTGGTCCCTAACTTTTGATGTTTACAAAATAATGGATAATACTAATATCTCTTCAAGAAATATTTTTAGTTGTGAAGCAAATCAGATTTAAAGATCAAGTGCAATTGAAAGGGACAAAGGCTGCTAAAAGATGTCGGACACTTGGATCGGACGTCCGATAATCGTTGCGTAACTTCGAACGCTGAATATGTCTCCACCGGACGTCCGATAGAAACAAGATGATTTCTCAAATCTCTTTGTTTGTTGTCAAACGCACAAAGAGCTTGCACCGGATGTCCGATAAAATTGAAGAAAATTTCTCAAACTCAGTGCCTGCTGTCGGACGCAAAAAACAGGAGTACCGGACGTCCGATACTCCAACGGCTAGTTGACTGTTCAGCTACTTTCTATCCATTGGAAGCATTAATGAAGCACTTTCTTGGTCTCCTATAAATAGAGCATGGTCATAATCTTTAAATAACTTTTGCACACTGAAGATACAAAAGATCTAGAATGATTTTAGTAATAAAATACTCTCCAAGAAAGATTTGTAGTTTTAGTGATGTGAGGTTCATTGTAAGCTTTTCATTTGTGAGTGAATACTTCATGAGTATAGCTCTGCGAGGGTTGTCCTGAGAGATAGTAAAATGTCCTAACTTGACTGAGTGGAATTAGGGGCAAGGAGGAGGTGAACCTTCCTTTATTTACAAGAGTGATTGTAATTCATCAATTTGAAGAATCTTGTTTGAATTAATCTACAAGCTCAAGAGGAGATGGGTAGTTAATTGGTTTGCAATTCTTTTCTTTTTATTTACTTATTATTACGTTTGTGATCTTTACATTGTTTATCTCTTCCACTTGGTTGTCTTCGATCCTTAAATTGCATTCACAAATATTAGAAAATAAGAGTTCTGACTTGATACTCTTTTAGAACCCACCTTCTTAGATAGGTTTTTGCATGTCTAAATTCTAGTGTATTGCATTCGTAGGTTATAATTGCACATCATTTTAAACTCATCCTAACATATGAAGGGTCCCTTAGGTCATGTTTCATTTCAAATTGCATATTTAATTATTTTAATAAATTGGCATCATGCATAAGCCTTAGAGGGAATGCCACGTAGGGAATCCCGTGTTAGGAATAAGCCACATTGTGCCTCGGATATGTAATCCAATGAGATTTGCATGTTTATATTTCTTGTACCATCCAAAGGGGTAGTGCACAAGGTAAGGTAGGATCCAATGTCTCCCATGATAATAGAGTAACTTTTTGCATATTAGAATATAAGCATCTAACAATCATCTTTTGGTCATTTTATTAGAATTGGTAAAAATCCCTTGCGTAAAGGACATTAATTTAAAGAAATTCACAAATAATTTCTCATTGTTGAGACAATAAATATATCGAGGCCAAATCTTGATTTTAGAAGACTCATAGACAATTGCATCGCAATGAATTTGTTGAATTACCAATGGGAAGACAATTCAATCGATTTTTGAATAAATCATCAATTTCATTCAACCCATTTGACCAATTTATTCAATCCATATTATCAATTCATTCATTTTTAGGATAGTCCAGTCATTTTTGAATAAATCATTAACTCCATTTTATCTATTTGATCAATTCATTCACTCTTAGAACAATTTAGTCATTTTTTAATAAATCATTAACTCAATCAATTCATTCAGTTTTAGGACAATTTAGTTAATTTTGAAATAAATCATCAATCTCATCCAATCCATTTTATCAATTTATTCATTTTTAGAGCAATCCGGTCGATTTTGAATAAATCATCAATTTCATTCAATTAATTTGACCAGTTTACCTATTTTTAAGGCGATCTAGTTAATTTTTGAATAAATCATCAATATCATCCGATCCATTTGACAACTTAGGATTTCGATGTCAAATTTGAAACTGAAAGGCTAGTTGTTTTTGAGAAAATCACTCATTGCATTCATTCCATTTGGATAGATTAGGATTTCGATCCATGTTTCGCTGAGGAAATTGGTTGAGAAGTTGCAATCTCTCCAATAGCAAGTTCTTCAAAGTTAACTCGATTTGTACGAATTCCTGTGCCAACCAAAACCATCCATTTATTCGGATTTGTCCTCATTCTATTAGAGGTCTCCCGCTGTTCAATTGGCCTAAAAATTTCAAATTACCTTCCAATCAAATATCAATAAGTTGATTGGATTCGTCAGGTATTGTAAGTGCCTACCCTGAAGGATTGCATTTTCATGTTAGACCAACCCTTGACACAAAAGGGCTCCTCAATAGGACATGCATCCGAATTACTTTAATTTTTACTAACTCGAGTCTTTTTCTTTTTCTTTTTCTTTCTTTTTGACAACAGTTAATCAAGAAGGGCATCTAAATAGGGTTTTTCCTCAATTTTTAGGTAACTGCAAACATAGCTACATGAAAAAACTCCATCATTAGCCGATAGCGTAGCCGAGTTTCAAGAACTAGTGTAAACATGAGTACGTACCCCGCGTCAGCCGATAGGCCTGCGACGACGCCATCAGCTGACTTGGCAAACTTGGGAGCTCAACTGAGCGAAGTTTTGAACAAGTTCAATGAGCTGAGCATGGAAATGATGGCACAAAGACGTGTGATTGATCATCTAGTCACTGGTAGCAGCGGTGGAGTCCAACATGAGCCCTTACCTCCCAATCAAACTGAACCAATACTTTTGCCATACACTCAAACCTCCTTGGTTCCACATGTTGCAAATCCACCTGAGGAAACTTTCACTTATCTCACTCGTGGCCTACCACATACCTACGCACCTAACATTCAAATCAATCTTTCTCACCCTCAAATTCCTCTAAATTACCCACCTGCCAATCTGAACATGCCACTTGAATCTCAAGTACCATATTACTATTCCACCGCTGAACCTTTCACATTAGACACTGCTACCCAAGGAAAAATTGAAGCTGGTGAATCCTCCGCACCAATCGACAAGAATCTATTAAAGAGGTTGGACAAATTTGACAAATTCATAAGGAAGAGCCAAGGCTTGGGCAAACAAGGTGGTTTGGATTATAACAAGCTGTGCCTCTTTCCTGATATGCAACTGCCTATGGGTTTTAAAGCACCCAAGTTTAGCAAGTATGACGGAACAAGCAACCCTAAAACGCATCTCTGAATGTTTGCCAATAAATTAGGAAAGCCAATCAACGATGAGAATCTACCAGTTAGGTTGTTCCCTGAGAGTTTAGAAGGCGATGCACTGGATTGGTATTCCAATTTGAAGCCTGATGAGATGAGGATCTGGACAGAGTTGTCAATCGCTTTTGTAAGGCAATATGAATACAATTGCGAGCTTGCTCTGACAAGGACCACACTGGAAGGGAAAAAAAGAAAGCCATCTGAGGATCACAAGACATATGCAAAGCGATGGAGGAAGTTGGCTGCCAAGGTGGAACCTCCTATGACCGAGGATGAAATTGTTCAAACATTTATCAAAACTCATGACCCATCCTATTTTGAGAAAATTTTTTGCATGACTGGATGTTCCTTTACAGAAATTGTTAATAAATTGGAAGAGTATGATGAGTTTGTGAGAGTGGGAAAGATTATTAATGTGTCGGCTTTAAAATCGCAATTGGAAGCGATGCAAAATCAAGGCAGCAATAGTAAGAAATCCCAGTTCAAGAAGAAAGAGGTGGAAACTTCATTTGTCTGGAACCAAGGCCCTTCTTTCCAACATAGGTACCAACAATACCCCATTTATCCATCTCATTACCCAAACCAATCACGCCCTCGACCCGTTTACCATACTACAATTAATCATCTTCTACCTCGACCAAATTATCCAAACACACCCGCAACCCCATTTTACATTTCCCCACCTAATTTTTAGATTAGACCTCATCCTCCTTATAACCCACGACCCACTTCACTCGCCAACCAGAACTACAACTATCAACAAACCAATGACACCCGAAACCTAACCCGATATAGAACTTTTACCAATCTAGGTCGGCCTCTTGATCAATTATATAAACAGCTCAGAGCCGGAGGAAAAATTAGTACGATACCTCCTAAAGTCTATGCTAAAGGAGTTTCCCCTGGTTATGATCCCCAATCTTTTTGTGCGTATCATTCTGGAGCTCCTGAACATTTTACTGCCAATTGTTGGGTACTTAAACATAAAATTCAAGACATGATTGAAGCCAGAGACATAATTTTGATAAGGGGAGAAGAACAAGGACCAAGTATTAGCAAAAACCCTTTTCCTGTGCACAAAGATACCGTAAGGGCCATTACTCCTGATGAGGAATTTGAGCAGCCTACCAAATACACTGTGTGGAAGAATGAAGTAACCGAAATAGTCCAGAAGCCTTTCGTGCTCGAATGAGCCATCTAAAACTGGACTGCGAATCACGTTCCCTCCCGAAGGGAATTTTGGTAAATCTAGGGAATTGCCTTTGGTTGTGAACTGTAAAAGAAATCATTCTTCTTCTGCATTTCCGTTTTGTAAATAGTTTTGACTTACATGTTTTTCAATACAAATCTTATGTTATATAGCGTATCTTTTGTTAAATAGCGTATTACGACGTTTTGTCCTTCATTTGAAATTCAATAAATGTACAGTTTTCTATATACTGTGTTACTTACGCATTCTTTTCAGATGGCCAAGAATAAAATCCTCCGACCTTTTGGATATCACTATTCCAAAATTTAATGGCAGCAATCTTGGTAACTGACAAATGTGATTGTGGATTTCAAAATGAGAGGAGTAGCTAAGGGGCATTCAAAAATGTTTCAAAGAAGCTCGAATGGTATAAAGAGAAACTCGAGCTAAATTGGGATCAAGATTAAGGAAATAGAATCAGTGGTCACTTAATAAGACGCAGCTAAATGCAATCTGTCATGGTCAATGTTATCAAAAGTATTGACTCGTGCTTATCATAAAAGGGTCAAATCATGACTATTTAGATGAGAAGACAAAGCGTTGAGGTAGTTTTTGTCGGTGCAAGATGAGCCCAAAAGAAGAGTTTGTCCCAAATTGGCAGGACCCTTTTATTGTCAAGAAAATATTACCTGGTGGATCACTCGTTCTCACAGAAATGGATGGACAAATTTTTCCTTAGTCGATCAATTCAGATATGTGTAAGAAATTCTTTATCTAATAAATGAAAGTTTCTTTTTAGCGTTAATGTGAAAAATGGAATGAAAGTCAGGCCCTCTTCCTTTTCCATTGAAACATTTTATCCCTAGTTATCCCTTTTGAATCGTCAGAATAAATCATTTCGTTTGGCAACCCCTGAGAATTGCAAACCCCACACTGGGGCAAATTTAGTTTTGGAAAAGAAAAAGAAAGAAAACCCCACACTGGAGTAAATTCAATTTTTTAAGGAAAGCCGAAAGAAAAGGAAATGAACAAAAGAAAATCTCAGTTAAAAGTAAATTGGGGTAAATTGTGAACATTTCAAAAGATGAATGGAATGATAGAAGAAAAAGGGAAAATGAAAGAGAAGAGAACCTTAGTTGAGAATAAACTGGGGCAATTTTAGTTTAATCCTAAATAGGGTTAATATAAAGATGCGATTTCAGGTAATTTGAACACTTATAAAAACTGCCTTCAAGCATTAACCTTCTCTCAGCATCTCACCTGATCACATTACAAAAAACTAAAAGTCCTGGTTTCCATTCTTTGCATCACCTCCTTTAGAAAATTTTCTAATCACATGGCAAATGATGTCAATACACTTTCACCAATTTTGCAAGGGAAGGTTTGCCGCACTGATGCCATCATTTCTTAAAACACATTTCTGAGTTAATAAGGGCTATCGACAACATTTGTTCACTAGATGAAAACCGGAAGGGGCACCTTAGAAGGAAAAAAAAGAAGAAGAAATGAAAATGGAAAAATGAAAAAAATAAAAGGTGGAGTGGTAGCCTTAGTGAAAATCCAAAAGGGCACTAAGGTAGGGTTTCATGAGGAAAAGTGAGCATGGATTTGAAAGGCTGGTGATTCAGTTCGTTTGGGATCCCTCCTCACATTATGATTTTTCTGCAAGCATTGAACGCCAGAGGAATGATATCCAAAGGGTCAAACGTAGCATTTTATTCGAGAATCAAAGTGTTTTGATTCATTAAATATAAACTTTTGAGTGTACAGGTTCATTTCTCTAAAATCAATTTTTTATGAATAAAGGTAAATCGTTGCTTTTAGGTTACTTGGATTTTCATCATTTTTGTGTAAATAAAATATTTTTCTTGTGTTTCGTGGTCTCATTTATCTCTTCGGATTTATCAAATGGCAATCTCTCTTATTTATTGAAGGTCCCTGGATACCAAATATCATATTTGATAAGCATTAGAAGTTAAGAAGATGTGATGTACTTCGAGGAGCGAAGTCAAGTCGGGAATTTATCAAATGGCAACCCCTGTGATTGACTTGATACCAAGGGTCTTATTAGCATAGGAAGTTGAGAAAACTTGATACAGTTCGCAGAGTAAAGTTAAATTTTCACTACATCGGGAAAGAACGCCCAAATACTCATGTTAACACATTTCTTGAAAAGCAAGATCGATCGGATGGTGGTGGCATTATCTATTATTATTATTTTTTTCTTTTGCAGGTCCAATGGTCCAATAACATTACACTGGGGCAAATTTTTTAGAAAAAGTAATCTGTATCTATTTTGGAAATTCTACAAAAACCAATATGCAAAAATCATTTCAATATCACGTTGGGATTGGGTTTTATCCCGCTAACCTCGGCAGGATCGGCTTTTATCCCGTTGACCATTCATTTCACGTTGGGATTGGATTTTATCCCGCCAATCTCGACAGGACTGGATTTTTATCCCGTTGACCGTTCATATCTCGTTGGGACTGGATTTTATCCCACCAACCTCGGCAGGATCGGGTTTTATCCTGCTGATCGTTCATTTCACGTTAGGATTGGATTTTATCCCACCAACCTCGACAGGACTGGATTTTTATCCCGTTGACCATTCATATCACGTTAGGACTGGGTTTTATCCCGTCAACCGTTCATATCACGTTGGGATCGGGTTTTATCTTGCCAACCTCAGCAGAACCGTTTATATCTCGTTAGGTTCGGGTTTTATCCCACCAATCTCGGCAGGACCGGGTTTTATCCCGCTGACCATTTATACCTCGTTAGGATCGAGTTTTATCCCCCCAACTGACCTTTGATGTTTACATGTTTTCAGTTCATGTCAGAAAAATCACAGGTAAGTATTTGGTATCTACGTCTTTGTCTCGAATCTCTTCGAAACTCAGACAAAAAGGGGCAAGCTGTAGACGCCAAAATTTCACTTATTTGATTTTTTTTAGTTTTATTCCTTATTTAATTCGATTTTAGATTTATTTGTTAGCTTTGTTATTCTTGTTTTATTCTATGGATTAAATTGATATTTAGTTTTTTTAATTGTTTGTATAAATTAGGTTCACTGGTTTCATTTTTTTTTCTAAGATTTCTTGCATTAAATTTTCGGAAAAGAAAAATTTTTCACAAAAATATGCTTTATTCCTTTTAGATTCAATCTATTTAAATAAATGAAAATTTGTTGCAACTTAACTTCAGTTAGGAATTAACGTTGTTTGTTTACCTAAATTGATGAAAATCAGCTCTAAAAAAATAAAATAAGAAGAAGGAAACTCATCAATCAAACACAAAAATTTTAGCATTTTATTTCATTTTAGTTGATCTTGTTGATCTTATTTTATTTCTATTTTGTTAAGAAAATCACTTTATTATTGTTAATTAAAAAAAAAGGAGCCACGCGCGTATGAGCTTCACGCGCGCCAAACCTTTCCCCTGGCTTCTGCAATCGTATAGAAAATGTAGCTCCGCTTCACCTCATTTTCCACCATTTCTTTCCTTTGTTTTTTTTCACCATTGGATCATTTCAATCTCATTCCAGCTGGCCTTGATCAAAACCTTAAGAATCCCATAGAAACAAAGCCAATCGAATGGCTCAAAAGATAGGCGGCGAGCTGAGGTTCCTCGTGAACCCTTGAGATGAGGGTTTGAAGCCTTCATCTGATATAAAAGGAGCAACAAAAGAGTGTCAAAGTTTTTCAAAGAGAGAAAAAGGGGTGTGGCGGCTAGGGTTGAGAAAAAGAGCAACGGGAAAGAACCAAGAAAAATAAGGAGGAAACTGAGAAAAGAAGCAACAGGGAAAAGCAAGAGGAAAAACAAGGGAAGAGAAAGCCACGACCAGAGGGAGGAACCGAGGGATCCGAGGAAGAACAAAGAAAAGAGGAGATCCAAGGCTGAAAACGCAGTTTCGGGTTTCTTCATCAGAGTCTGCAGTTGATCTCTTCATCGAACCCAAGCTGAAGTTTCAAGTCCAAAGGTGGTAAACAGGTAGTCTTCAGCCCTTTTTCTTTTCTATTTCCATTTCATATGGAATCTGGTCTGCGTAACCAGAGATTCTGGGCTTTTACTCACGCTTGGATGTTGAATTACTAGAGTAAAGTTTGATGCTTGGATGATTTTGAGAGACAGACTGCTGTTTTCTTACGTTCACTTGCATTTCACAGGCCAAAGTTGTTTCTTTTTTCGCTGTTTTTCCTGGGTTTTGGGTATAGCCAGGTCTGATGGCTCTTGTTTTTCTTACCTTTTTGTTTCTAAAATCTAGAGCCAACTCTTTCTGTTTTTCTTTTCGCATGATTCCTAATGCTATAGGATAGAGCAGCTTTCAACGATTCCATTTTGAGCTACTAGAAGTTATCCCCATTCTTTCATTTTGTTGTTGTATGTCCTGTTGGGTTTCCGCTGTTGAATCTTCAAGCTTTGCATTAGAGTTTGGCATGTTAATGGTTTGTGTCTTGTGGCGTATTAGTTGATAAGTTATGTTATTTGTTTTTGTCTTGTTTTGATTTGAGTTTATGGATGATTTATACAGAGAATAAGTTGCAAAGTTGCAGCAAAGAATAAGAAAGCTTTCGAACCATTTTGCATGAAAGTTTTCCAGAATTTGCGTAACCTCATTCTAAGTTGTTGGCTTGTTGAGTTTTGTGATTGTCTTTTGTTTAAGATCGAGGCTTTGATTGTTTGGCTGAGATGTTAGTTGCGTTAGGATTGCATTTGAGAAACCCAGCATGTTGTAGAGGAAAGAAACCAGCAGAAATAACGAAAGCTTCGTTGCATGCATGCAAAAAGTTTCATAATTTGCATTCTAACCCCTTAAGTTTGTTGCTATGGCCCATAAAATTGGAAATTTAGTCAATTCTGACCTTTCAAAAATATTAACTTGTTTGATATGATTTAATCTAATTTCTTTTGGATTGATGTTTTAGTGAATTTTATGATGATTTTTTAAGTTTTAACAATTGTTAATAGATTCTAATTTGATTTAGATTTTAGTGGAATTTTGGATAATTTGTTGTTTAGTTATAACAAAAAGGTTTTCCTACATTTTTTGTGAAATTTAGCATTTGGTTTTGGTAGACTTCATCTTAAGCCCTTAGCTTCATTTTATTTGAGACCCTTAATATTTGTAATAGTAATAAATTAACCTCTCAAACTTCTTTAATTTTTGCCATCAAGTCCCTACTTGCTTTAATTTTTTAAACATGGGTTGTTTACCTTCATTTGAATGCCTTGATTTCGTGTTTATTCCCATTTGATGTGATTATTAGTTAATTAAAGTGATGCCTTGACCATTTTTTTTTATTTTGGAGGGTAAATAGAAAATTTCACTTCATTAGGGTACCGATTCAAGGGAGGTACACTCTACCCCTTATTTTGATTTTACTTGACTTTATGTGCCCCTATGTGACTTTATGTGCTTAATTACATGCCTTTTGAATTTTTTTATTTATTTATTTTATTTATCTATTCGCTTTATTTGTTTTAATTTTGTATATTTATTTTAGCTCAATTTTGATCATTTGAAAAGCTTTTAAATGTCAAGTTGTAATAGTTAGGGGATTCAAGACATGTATTTAGATAGAATATGTAATAGTTAGGGATTTATTTATTTATTTATTTATTTTATTCCTTTCGCCCCTCCTTAGATTGTAGTTAGCGCCCCAAGTGTAATAGCTAGGGCTTTATTTGCTTTAATTGCTTGTGTGTTTTGCATGCTTATGTGTTACGTGTTATCCGATTTCTTAGGGTCTTGCATCTAGATATCATGATTATGTGTTGTGTTTATGTGATATTATGTGTTTATATGCTTTTATTATGTTTTACATGATTAGTTAGTTATAATTAATGTGTGACGTCACCACACTAGTCTAAAGCTAGTTGTGACCCCTTTCTCGACTCCACACTAGTCCAACACTAGTTGTGGCTTTTTTTTTTCCGATTTTTCACTAGTCCAACGCTGGTAAGAACTCGTACACATGGGCTAGTCCAACGCTAAACCCTTAGGAACCATTCACGTGCCAGATCATGTTTGTGTAACTACACTACATTTTCCTGCATATTTTTCACTTTCTAGGGTTTTTTTATCATTTTTGCATGACATCCCCCCCTTATACGTATATCCCTTACCCCACGTTCCCCCTTATACGTATATCCCTTATCCTATATTCCCTCTTATATTTTTATTCCATATCCCTATGTGTGAGACATAACATTAGATTTGCATTCCATTTAAGAATTAGAATTAGGCTAGTACATTTGCATGATTAGATAGGAGAAATACCCCTTGAATATGGGATATGGATGAGTTTGACTCTCTAACCTTAGCACGCTCGTATTCCCTCTATTAAAGGGAAAATTGAAGTCACGAACATTAGATCCTCGCACCCGTTATGATGCATTCCTTTAGATCATGTATTCGTATATGATTATTTTTATTTTTCTTTCATTTTTACTTTTCTTTGAGTCTCATATTTTTACACAATTCGTGACTTCTTCGAAAGTTTACTTTTGGGCATTGCAATTAAAGCGATTTGCATCAAATAACTTCGAAGAGATATTTTGACCCCGATAATTAGGTCTTGGTTTGCATTCATGTCAATACCTCCAAAATGTGATAAATTTTTAGATTAAATTAAGAAAACTTTTGACTAAATTACGCAACTAGTTTTGGCTTGGTTGAAAGGGTACCTAAGATTTTATCCTGGTCTTCCCTTTCTTCAAATGTGACTCCCGATCTTTTTTCTCTTAGTTTTCGCAGACTCGAAGTCGTTAAGAAGGGTTTTTCTTACCTTTCATTTAAAAATTCTTTTTAGGTGACTTGATACACCTTAACTCAATACCAAGTGGCGACTCCTATTTTTCCTTTTTAAAACCCTTTTAACTATTTTTTGGGGCCCAAACCGTCATGCTTTTAAGTCCCATTAGACCCATCTTCTTTAATTATTTTATCAAATATCAAAAACTCATTTTTTAAATCAAAAATTAATAAAATTTCTTTCTTTTTTTGTTTTCCAATAAAAGTTCATTTTTTACTCAAAATTAAATAAATAATTCATTTTTTCTAAATACGTTTATTTTTCATTTAAAAATGAGGCACAACATCCTCATTTAACATTAAACATTTAACATTGTACTCAAGGCCTTTCAGCAAAAAATTTTGAGTTTAGCACTTAACATTGGTAAGTTATAAACTCAAAGCTATCCAGCTGATTTGACCTCGCAAATAGGGGGTCTCGGATAGCGTGCCAGCATAAGGTTAAACTCAGTTCAGTCGATGCGATAAAGTACACATCGGCCTACATTCTTGCACATTTATCATGCATTCGTGCAATATGAACATGCATTCATAACAAATTAACAAGACAAGAAAATCACAACAGTCATTCACTTATTCGCATGTCATTCAAAGACAACACTTAAGCAAATAATAGCATTTTCTCAAGTCATGCACAATCAAATAACATGCATTGGAACACTCACCAATCAATTGAAACCCTTCACTTTAACCCTGGTTCGTCCTCTTGAATTCTCCCGAGTCTTGTGGTCATATATTTATTAAAAGACTAGCAATACACAGCCAAAATACATGAAAAAATTGTGGTTTCAAAACTTCATTTAGAAAATGCATCAGAAGTTTTATACCCATATAACCTATCAAAATATAATATTTTCTTGTTGCAATCGAGGAGAAAACCTTATGTGCTTACTAAATCAACGTTGTAAAAGCCATTTGGAGCACAAGAGCTTCGATTATAGTCAAACGTTTGAAGAAATTAGACCAAGACTTTCAAAATACAAAGTTGGAAATTGTCCAACCTAAAATGATTTGAAGAAACTCATTTTCTTTCATTTGAACCTCAATTCCACTCATAGAACCAAGCTCAAAATGGTAACTCCAACTTAAAATTGTAAATGGAAGCAAGAACAAGTTTAGAAAACAGAATTTTCTCTAGTTTAGCGTGAAATTGTTTGAAAAATCGTATTATTAAATCCAAAATTTATAAACTTTTTACTGGTGGAAAATAGACTCAAATGACTACAATTTTTCAGAATACATATTTGTAAGATTCTGTCCATAAATCAGTTAAATTCCAGTCTCAAGTTATTGCTTCATCAAGTAGAAAAACAGAACAGGCGTGAAAATTCAGTCAACTTTGAAAAATCATAGATATTCATAAGAATTGAGAAAAATTTTGAAATTTTCACGATAAAATGCACTCTGAATCTAGTTTCAAACGCAATAAGTGGAACTCAATTTGGATATTTCTACACCAAGATATAACAGATTTTTCAAGATTGCTTAGAGTCTCCTGCGAGAAAATTTTCAGCAACACTTCCCCTTGTTTCTTAACTTTTCCGTCCAAACTCAACACCAATATTCATATTAATCCAACCTCAATCACAACCACAAGTTACAAGCTGTAAAGTACACTTGTTTAAGGCCACAAAACCATCCAATATAGCCAATTTCTAGCTCAAGAATCAACCACAACAAAGCTGAAATTTATAATCCTAGGCTGAAAATTTCAACTACAAGCTGAAATTTCCATAAGCAAGCCAAAATAACTTGTAAAAGCTAGAAGATTCACATGGCAAAACTACTAAATCATGGCCAAGCTCAAACATCATATAAAAGTTGAAATTTCACCATCAAAATCGAAATTTTTGAATCACCACTCAAACCATAAAATTTCTCATGAAAACTACAAAAATCAAGCTCTAAATCCACTCTTATGCAACTATTAAAAGAAAAGAGAGCTTCTTGATAGAGTTACCTTAATACCCTAAGAAGAAAAGGAAACCAAGAGCTTCTTTCCCCAAATCATTCCACCAAAGCGCTTAATCCACCTTAGATATCACCTTTTATGGAGTAGTTTGCAAGATCAAAGGTTAAAACTCAAGATTCAAGTAAGACTTGGTGGTTGAATATTGAAGTTTTCTCTCTTTTTCCTAGCTCAAAATTTTGGCCAAAGGGAAGAGAAAAGTGATCGGATTTTTGCCAATTTTTTTTGTTAATTAAAGGGTTAAGAAAGTCTTAGTCAAAGTCAAAGAACCATGGCTTTTGTGACAAGTGTCTTGCTATGGTGAATCCTCATTTCTTTTCCTTCCAAAGGCTAAAATATCTAGCCAACTTCTAATTATCTCTTAACACCTTATAAAATAATATCTCTTTGTACAAAACTCCTCCTAATATTCAAAAAATTATCGCACATACCACATTAGTGGGTTCTACTTCCATAATGCACTTCGAATTTAACATGTACTAACTTATACAAGTAAAATGATTTAGAAACTTGACTCACTTATTACAAAATATCTAGGAAATAAAGGCAATACGGTAAAGTAACGAAAATGTATTTGAAGAAATAAAATAAGAAAAATTTTCGGATCCTCACAAGAGTAGACCAGAGTATTAGTGGTATAGGTTGCTGCTATTAAGACAATACTTATTCTATGCTGCTAACATATTCAAATTAATGTTTTCTCAAATTTTTAGATGAATTTGTTCAAGAAGAGGCTGAACAACAACTTGAACCTACTGAATAGCTTCCACTTGATGAATATCCAACCTCTGCAGGCTCAACACTTGAGAATTAATCGACTGATACTGACTTGCCTTTTTTTGCCTTTTTTAATGTTGAACTAATCCTAAAATCCTATTCACTTTTGTTCCCTTTTCTTTTATAATTGCAAGTGCTAATGGAGAAGAAGTTGCAATAGATGAAAGCATTAGCATAACACCATTAGCTCTTGATTAGCAACCTGACTCAAAAAAGAAGGCAGTAAAGTGCTCCATTTGTCGAGCTACTAGACATAACAGAGAAACATGTTCCTTCCAACAAGCACAATCATGGAGAAGAAGGAAGGCATCAATAGATGTTTGTGGCCCTATGTTGAACCAATGGCGAAGAAACCAAGGACAAAACAAAAAGTGAGCCTTATTTGGGCATGATGAGAGCTTGAATTTTTAGTTATTTCTTAATAACATTATGTATTGAAAACTTCCATGCTATTGTAGGCTTATATGCTCATTGATGAATCGAATATGAAGAGAGAGGAGCGCCAAGCTGAAATCATGACTGATTAATGCCGTTGATACTTGTGCATTACAGCAAGTTTAGGTTGCTATTTTGTTGTATCATTTTCTGGATACAATAGAAATTGTTTTGTTAATGATTGCAATCATTAAGTGTATGGAATTTTGGTTATTTTCAAGATTACAATGTGTGCATTACTGATAAATAGTTTTTATGTATTTTTTCTAGTTTGGATTGTCCATATTTAAGACAAAACTCTGTCAAAATTTTGGTAAAAAATTAAGGAAGGTAAAAAGGTTTCAACATAAGGATATTAACTAAATCACAATTCCATTACTACTAAATACGGCAGAAGTTTTGCAAACAGGGTTGTAAATAGCTATCCAAATATATAACAAAAGCTGCATAACAATCTAGTCAACATCTATCCAAATATATGACAAAGCTCCTTAATCATCCAGTAAACATCTATTCCACCAAAATATCAGCAAATTTTGTCTAACTTTTCACTAATTTCACCGTAGCATTTTCAAGTCTAAAACAGAGTCTTTATTTTTGGAAGTGCTTGTCGCGCCCCACTTTTTGATGGTGTGAAAGTAGTGTGTGGGATATGTATGTGAATGTGTGTGAAAGTGAAAATAAAAGGCTGTGGGATAGTGAAATGCGACGGTTTGGCCGAACAAAGGGTTTTAGATAGAAAAGGAGTCGGCACTTGGTATAGAGTTAGGGTGTACCAAGTCACCCAAAAAGTGATTTTGTTTTTGGAAAGAAAAGTAAACAAACCCTTTTTAAATAATTTTTTAGGTCTACGTAACCAAAGAAAGGGATCGGGGGTCACATTTGATAAGGGAGAAGGCAAAGGCAAAGCCTAAGGCACTCCCTTACCGTAGCCAAAGATAGTTGCGTGACTTAGCCCTTCTTTTCCTAATTCTTCTACCCAAAGTATGTGTTGCACATTGGATATGACTAATGGATGCGAAAAAAGGAAAAATGCAATTCTAAATCTAAAATGTCTCTTATGAGGCTTTTCGGTCCCAATCACATGAGTTGTGATGGCCAATAAGGAAAACTCTCATAGATGTCACGGGTAATGCAAATGAAAACCCAAATATGAGTGCAAGTGTGAAAATGTAAGAAGAATGCAAAATAAAATAAAAATAAAAAAATACAAATGTAAGTGCAAGTGTGCAAATGTAAGAAAAGTGCATGTGTGCAAATGTAAGAAAGGTGCATGTGTGCCAATTGAGAAAATAAAGGTGTTTGTGTGCAAGTGGATGAAAATATGGTATAATAGTAGTAAATGCATATAAGTGCAACTGGGTGCAATTTGTGAGTAGAAAAATGAATAAGTGATAGGAAAAGAAGAAAACTGTGCGAACATGGCATGTGGATTGAGAAAAATATATGTAGTGAGAAAATGTGGATAAAAAGTGAGGAAGTGATATGATAAAAATGAGAGTGTATGAACCTAGAGGAATGCATCAAGTCGGGTACGGGAATGACTCCTAACTTTGTGATTTTAATTTTCCCTTTGATAGAGGGAATACAAGCATGCTAAGGCTTAGAAAAGCCACACTCGTCTATATCCCATATTTAAGGGATAACTCTCAAGCAAATATACCCTATAACAAGCATGGAGATGCAAAAAACCTAAAATGAAAGGGAAAGGGTTGGAGGGGCATGCCAAATGCTAGAAAACTAAGAAAAATGCATGAAATGTAGTGAGACATGCAAGTATGTACTAATGAAAGGGGACAACCTATTGGGTCTAGCATTGGACTAGCCCTTAACTAACGCTTTCTTACAAGCATTGGACTTGTAAAAGCTCGAGGGGACAACCATGACTAGCATTGGACTAGCCACGGTTACGTGCATTTGCATCCATCATACACATATATATAAGTAATGTGCATAATTAAAGCAAGTAGACATGTGAGCACGTAATTCACATAACACATAAGCATGCATATCCAGCTGCCAGGCCCTAAGAAAGCAAGCAACACGTAGCACGTAAGCATGCAAGTCACACAGGGCAAATAAAGCAAAGAAAGCCCTATCTATTACATTAGGGGAGCCCTACTACAATCTAAAAAGGGGAAATAAATAATAATTAAAATAAATACCTAATAATTACAATAAAGCAAATAAATAAATAAATGAAATAAATAAATAAACATCCAAGGGGCATGCAATTAAACACGTAAAGTCACATAGGACACGTAGGGTCAAATAAAGTAAGAAATAAGGGATAGGGTGTACCTCCCTTGATTTGGAGCCCTAATGGTGTGAAATTACTTATTTACCCTCCAAAATACAAAGAAAAGGTCAAGGCATCACTTTAATTAACAAATAATCAAAAAAGATAAAAGTGAATTGTGAAATTGAATCAATTAAATCATATAAACAACCCACATTTAAGAAGTCAAAAGAAGAAAGGACTTGATTGCAAAAATTAACAAAGTTCTGGGTCTAAAATAAAAGAAAAATAAAGTTTAGGGACCTATTTGCAATTAAACCTGGGACTCAATTGAAGGAAAACACAAGTTTTTAGGGCCATAGTGACAACACTCGAAAGTCAGGAGGCTGGAATGAAATTTTGTCATTAGGCTCCTTGGCAAAACAGACCATTGGGCCATTTTATTTGTTTGTTTGGGCCAAAAGCCCCCTAAGCCCAACCGAAAACCATAAGAAAGCAAGCAGGCCAACCTATCACTTTCCAACAAAACAAACCCAACCAAAAGAGTGGGCCTTTACTTCCTAAACCCAAACTAGAAACCCAATCAAAATAAATCAAACCCACTTTTACAAACCCAAACAAATATCATTACCCAAAACCTAAACCCATAATACTAAATCCAACAAAATAAACAACACAACTAAAATTATTAAGGACTAATTATGCTCTTAATCCCAGAATAATCGGCTTAAAAAGCATGAAAACGATTGAAACTTAATAAGGGCAGAAATGATTTGATTGCAAAGGTTTTCGGGCCATAGTGAATAAGGGAAAATGTGAGAGGTTCAAACAAAACAAAATTAAGGATCTGATTGAAGGGCTTATGACAGTTTTGGGGCAAATTATGAAGTCTTAAAAACTTTGGGGTTAAATCACAAGAAAAAGGAAAATAAGCATCAATTTCCATTTCCGTCGAACTCACACAAGCAAATCATCATTCAAAGGGAAATTTCAGTTGGGCGTTTTCTCAAACAGGTTGGGGGCATAGAATTTCATCAGATTTTTGCTCAAATTGGGGTTAATCAGCCGGAGAATTGTTCAATCAAGCAAGAGATTTCAGTCCAAATTAATACCTAAGGCAGATATAATCTAAAATTATGAACAAACAACATGAAAATTGTTCTGAACAAACGCACGGCAAATATGCTCTGAACATCGCAAGGTGCAACAACGAAAACTGGAAAAAAAACTTCAAGAATCATGGCTTTTCCTTTTCTTCCTTGCTATCAAACGCACGGATTCTGGCCAGCTTTAATCTGGCCAGGTTTTCCCTTGAATCACATACAACAAATACACACGACTCATCCTTTTTGGGTTCAAAATTTTCATTCGGGCATTTTATCAAACAACTAACGGGCAGGGAAACATTCAGCAATTTTCTGCTCAAATGATGTCTCGGTTGACCCCCAAAACTGACAGCAAAACCAAAAATTGCAACCCAAATAGCAAACAAAGCAGTAATATTTCAGAAAACGTAGCAGCTCCACCAATTAAAAAAAAAACAGAGTTTCATGCGTCCTCGCTTAAAAGAAACGACTGAAATCTGAAGGGAGAAGACAGCTTACCAAACTTTTGCTTGATGAAAATTCGCAGACGATGATGGCGGGTTCGGTGAAGTGGTTGCTCCTTTCGCTTTGTCTATCTCATCCAGCGAACACGAGACCTTGAGTGAATCTTGGTAGGCTTCCTGATGATGAACCCATCCATGACCAGCTTTCTTGTGTTTTGATGAAAATCAGCCATGGAGATTTCGTTGACTTCATTGGAGTCTAGCTAGACCTTGCCTCTGCCGCACTTGGGGACGCTGGCGGCGAGTTACTTCTGAAGCTTCAGCGACACCATCCCTTCGTCCGTCGGTCTGTTTCCTGCTCCGCCGCCCCTGTTCTGGTTTTTCCGTTTCCTCTGCTTTTCGCAGCCGCGAGCCTCCACCGTTTCCTTTATCGGCTCTTGCTTTTTCTTTTTGTCCGCCGCCCCCTCTAGTTTTTTCCTTCCTCTACTTTTTTACTCTCTCTCGCTCGTTTCTCTTCCCCGGAAAACCTCCCTCAGCTTTTAGATTTTCCCTTTGCTCTTGCCTCAGACTCCCTCTCTCGGTTCTCTTGTCTTTTTCCTTTTTTCCCGTGGCTTTTTGTTCTTTTTTTTTCCAAAATCCAATCCTATCCTACAAGTGTCCAGATCTCCCCCCCTCCTAAGTGATGTGTTGTCCAACTATAAAAGGGACACTTGTCCCGCATGCAAAGCCTACACATATTCACATATTTTCTTTTCCTTCTTTTTCATTTTTCATTTTCATTTTTCCCAAAATCAATTTAAATAAATAAACCAAATTATAAACAAATTAAAAACAAACTAAAACTTTCAAAAATATCAATTACATTTTTTCTCTTCTTCAAATTGAAACTCAAAAATGATTAAAACAATTTTTTGTGGGCATTTTCTTTTTTCTGAAAAATAATAAAGATAAAGCTAAATAAATAAATAAATAAATAAATAATAAAATAAAATAAAATAGCCGATATTATCAATAAAAGTAAAATGAAATAAATTAAAAATTTGGTGTCTACAGTTTGCCCCTCTTTGTCTGAGTTTTGGAAAAACTTGAGACAAAGAAGTAGACACCAAATACTCACCTGTTATTCGATTGCGAACAACTCGAATGATTGACGCTTTCTGAAATGGGGACTGACCCCTTTAACAAAATTTTAAAAAGAATGGGACTGACCCAGATGAGAAGTTTAAAACGAGACTGACTTGAACAAGAAATTTTAAAGGGGACTGACCCCAACACGGAAATTTAAATCATGGGACTGGCCCGAACAAAATTTAAAATCATGGGACTGGGCCGAATAAAATTTAAAATCATGGGACTGACCCGAACAAAATTAAAATCATGGGACTGACCCGAACAAAATTAAAATCATAGGACTGACCCGAATAAAATTTAAAATCATGGCACTAACCCGAATAAAGTTTAAAATCATGGGACTGATCCGAACAAAGTTAAAATCATGCACACTAGTGGGACTGACCCACGGCTAGTGGTAATGATAAATAAAATGCTGGTATGTATGAAGAAACTGTATAAGACTTGTTCAAAAAATTATCCAAAAATTTGCCCCAGTGTGATGAATTGATCAGTGGGATTAAACCCGAGCCTGCCAAGGTTGGAGGGATAAAACTCGGTCCCAACGTTCATTGGTCAGCGGGATAAAACCCGGTCCTGACGAGGTTGGCGGGATGAAACCCGGTCCCAACGTGATCTTTGGGATGTTGGCGGCACGAAATCCAGACCCAACGTAATCTTTGGGATATTGGCGGCACGAAATCCAGGCCCAACGTGATGTTTGGGATGTTGGCGGCACAAAATCCAGGCCCAACGTGATGTTTGGGATGTTGGCGGCACAAAATCCCGGCCCAACGTAATCTTTGGGATGTTGGCGGCACGAACACGAAATTCAGGCCCAACGTGGTCTTTGGGATGTTGGCGGCACGAAATCCAGGCCCAACGTGATGATGTTAGCGGCACGAAATCCAGGCCCAACGAGATGTTTGGGATGTTGGCGGCACGAAATCCAGGCCCAACGTGATCTTTGGGATGTTGGCGGCACGAAATCCAAGCCCAACGTTGTGATGTTGGCGGCACGAAATCTAGGTCCAACGTGATGTTTGGGATGTTGGCGGCATGAAATCCAGGCCCAACGTGGTGATGTTGGCGGCACGAAGTCCAGACCCAACGTGGTGATGTTGGCGGCACGAAGTCCAGACCCAACGTGATCTTTGGGATGTTGGCGGCACGAAATCCAGGCCCAACGTGATGATGTTAGCAGCACGAAATCCAGGTCCAACGAGATGTTTGAGATGTTGGCGGCACGAAATCCAGGCCCAACGTGATGTTTGTGATGTTGGCGGCACAAAATCCAGGCCCAACATGATGTTTGGATTGTTTCTGATTTTTTTGAACTTTTCAAGGGAACCTTTTCAAAAATAATTTGCCCCAGTGTAGGTCCATTTTTGTTCTTTCTTCTCTTTTCCGGCATCGGCCTTCCACCTCAATTGATGCTTCTTCATCATTTTGAACCATGAATACTTGCACAAGGGGTTCATCAAAGTATAACATGCATTCAAATTTCTTATTTAAAAAGAGCAGTATGATTGGTTTGACATCCTCAAATGTATTACAAAAAATTTGTCCCAGTGTGGGCCTATTTTGCAAAATCTCTCAAATGAAAATTTGCCCCATTGTGGGCCTATTTAATTGCAAAAAATTTGTTTGAATGACTCTCCATTTATTTGAACAAAGTAAGCAATTGCTTTTCCTAACATATCATGTGAAGAAAATTGAATGTCTTGCTTAAACTCATATAGCAAATTTCATGATAAATTTCTCAAAATAATGCCAAATTACAAAAGATTTCTTTCTCATTTTAGCATCAATGCTTTGGGTAATGGGTCACCATTTCTTGTTGGCTCATCTTTCAGGACCAATCAAGTGACTTTATTTTTGAAATAGCTAAGGAAATGGAAGGTCAGAAGCTGTCTCATTCTTGCGCTCAAATCGTATCTGACCCATTTAATATCACATCTTAGTGAAAGCAAATAGTTTGTCCATCCTTATTTCTTGAGAAAACTTAGTCAACATATAAGCTTTTTAGGCTTGTAACGTGTGGACAGAAATGATAGCTAAACATGTGGAAACGGGTTATACCCTTATGATCACAAATGATTTGATGAATTTCTTATGAGCATAATCCTCACTTTGGGTTGTCATGAAGGATAAGTCAATGATGGATTTTATGAGCTTGTAATGTGGCTTGAAAGCGATAGTTAAAGGAATAAAATTCTCAAGGACATTGCACCAAAGATCGCATTTTTCCAAAATTGCCCCTATTTTGAACTCAAAGATCTTAGATTTGGTGACTCTCACCATCACTTAACGGGGACTTCACCATCAAAATTTCATTTCCTTTGCATTTTTCTTTTCTTTTCTTTTTAAAGGTGCCCTGGCTGATTTTCACATGATGAGCAGTGTGAAGCTCATCTAATCAATTTAGAAGTACATCTAAAAAATTTCTTGACAGAGATATTGCAAAGAACAGAAGTCAGAACTTTTGGCTTTTGTAATGGGGTCTGGTGGGATACTTAGAAAGGTTAAGGCTTGAAAGCAGATGTCAAAAGCGGTTTGAATGACCTGAGATCGCATTATTGCGGCAACCCTATTTTAGGGTTAAATCAGAACTTGCCCAAATTTATTCTCAATTGAGACTTTTTTCTCTTTCATTTTGTTCTCTTTTTTTGGCTTTCTGTCATTCTTTTGAACTTTTCCAAAAATTTACCCCAATTTATACTTAACCGAGGTTCTCTTTTCTTTTCTTCCTTTTGCTTTCGTTGTTTTAGCATTTTTCACCTCTTGGGAATTTCGTTCCTTTTCAACCCAAACTTGCCCCAGTGTGGGGTTTGCGATTCTCAGGGGTTGCCAAACGAAATAATTTATTCTGAAGGCTCAAAAGGGATAACTAGGGATAGAATGTTTGATTGGAAAAGAAGAGAGCATGACTTTTCATTCCGTTCCTTACATTAACTCTGAAAGAAAACTTCCATTAATGCGAAATTCTTTGCATGCATCTGAATTAATTGATTGAGGAAGACTCCTGTTCGTCCATATCTGTGAAGCATAGAGAATCCGCCGGACAACTTTTTTTTCTTTTCTCTTTCGCTCTTTTTTTCTTCTTTTTCCTTTTTCTTTCTTTTTCCTTTTTTTTTTTCAAAATTGAAGCTCAGGTAGAATCAAATTTTCCCATTTGGGGTTCTTTCTTTCTTTTAATTTTAGCATTTTGCTTTTTCCTCCTTTTTGGAAAAATTCTCCAATCTCCTTCCCCAATATGGGGTGCGATCATAGGTGCTTTGAAAAGAACTACCGATTTTAGCTCAAATGAGGATGCAAGGGGTAAAACAGTGTTTGGATTGTAGAAACGATGGCCAAAGCATCATTCTTACGCTTCATGACAACCAAAGTAACGAATTGCTTATTGAAAATCCATTCCCTTTTGATATTTGAAAATTTTGCAATGTAGGGTAGTGATCATTAACACTCTTATTTGAAACAAAATTATTCTTTCAAAGGTTCAAATAGGAGAGCAAATGATAAAATCTGTATGGGTAGAGAAACGAACGCTCGAAGTATCATTCCCAAATTTCCAAAATAAACAAGGATAATGCACCATATTGCTTTCACTGAGATGTGAATTGAATATAATTAGACACAGAGGACACTTTTCAAGCAAAGATTGCCCCAATTTGCAATTTATCAATCAATGTGACTGATTTTATTTTGGGGTTAAGTGAAGGAGAAAAGGTATCTCATTGGGTCTTTTGAGTGACTGCTCACATTTTTTTTTTCTGAGCACTCTTATTGTATAACTCGGATCACCAATTGAGTGTACGTAAGGATTTTAGAAAGCATATACTCGTGAAATTTCAGGCTGGAGGTTGAGAAAATCTCAATTTAGCTTTATTTCCCAAAATTTATCATGAAATCTCCGATGAGCAAAAAAATGAAATGTACATGAATACAATATTTATCCAAAAACTTTATTACTGAAAAAGTTTGAAACAAAATTTCTTGTTCAATTACAATACAAATGAGAAAACTTCTAAAAGAACTCCACATATACACTTTTTGTCTCCTTTTCTTTTAGAACAAAAATGTATTAACGAACAAAACTTTCTTTGACTAACAATTATGAAGTTTCTTAGACGCTTCCAAATAGATCCTTCATGCTTTACATTGTAGAATCTGTCCAAGAATCAAGTAATACTTTTTTGAACTTTATCGGATCAAAATTGTTATCAGATATGGAAAAATATTTTCACTTCATTGAAACATTTTTATGAATGCAGGGGAAGGGGGAAAAATAAAAGAAAAACACCCTGAGTTAGTAAGCAAGACTATAAAATCGGTATGCATGTCCTATGGGGGAGCCCTTTTTATGCCAAGGGTAGGCCTAGCATGAAAATGCAATCCTCTAGGGTAGGCACCATACATTACCTGATGAATCCGATCAACTGATTGAGTGAAAAAAATGATTTGAAAAAATTGGCCAATTGGAGTGATAAGAGACATTTGTCTTAAAAAAATGAGGACAAAGTCCGAATGTATTGCTTGCTTTGGACGACGTATAATGTGCCAAAAGGGGTAAAATGGTGAAATTCATTGAATGAAATTTGAAAATTTATTGAAAATTGAATGGATAACCCTAAAAATGAATTAAACTAACCAAATGAATGAAATCAATTGATCAAACAAATCGAGTGAAATGATGATTTATTCAAAATCGACCGAATTGCCCTAAAAATAGGTAAACTGGTCAAATGGATCGGACGAAATTGATAATTTATTCAAAATCGATAAGACTGCCCTAAGAATGGGTAAACCGATCAAATGAATTGAATGAAGTTGGTGATCTATTCAAAATCAACTAGATTGCCCTAAAAAAGGGTAAACTAGTCAAATGAATTCCAAATCGACTAGGTTGCCTTAAAAATGAGCAAGTTGATAAAATAGACTGAATGAAATTGATGAATGAAATGGTCCAATGGATTGAATGAAATTAACAGCTTATTTAAAAAGCAATCTATCAACTGGTAGTTTCAAAAATTTATTGTGATGCATTGGTCTATGAGCCTTCTAAAAGCAGATTTTGGCCTCAATTCACTTATCATCTCAATAGTGAGGAATTATTTGTGAATTTCTTCGAATTAATGTCCTTTACGCAAGGGATTTTTACCAATGTTGACAAAATGGCCAAAAGTGATTATTAGACGCTCATATTCCAATGTGCAAAAATTGCTTTGCCATTTTCGAAAAGATCGGATCCTACCTTACCTTGTGCACTACCCCTTTGGATGGTACCAAATATAAACGTGCAAGTCTCCTTGGATTAAGTATCCGAGACACGAGGTGGTTTATTCCTAACACGGGATCTCCTAAATGGCATTCCCTTTCTAGGGTTTATGCATGATGCCAGTTTATCAAAGCCAGTAAACATGCAATACACAAATGAAACGTGTTCTAAAGGAACCCCTTTTTGTATGCCGGGGGTGAGCCTAAAATGAAGTGTATTCATGCGAAGCATTGAATTTAAACGTATCAAATAGGGTAAGTTCCTAGAAAGTACCATACCAGAACTCTTATTTTCTAGGGCTTATGAATGCAATTGGAGACAAAAACCAAGAAAAATTAGTTCAATCGATAAATACACATAACACATTGTAGCAAAGCAATAAGAAGATAAAGCAACAAAAGGAAAAGAAAGGTTGGATCCCTCCCCTCGTGAATAGTGTCCCTAATAGGATAAGGCAGACTCTACCCTAAGGCAATTCTAATATGGATGCATGAGGCTTGGCTTACTAATGCATCTAGACTCGATAGGTCATAGGTCCCCGAGCCTTCAGACTTGGAAACCAAGGGTCATCAATCCCAAGGTTCTTTGTCGGTGGCTCAAGCGATTCCCCAAACACCGCTACGCACACATCGTGTCACGGCTACGTGTTTGAGTGAATCTATCAAAAATCCTCAACCTTCGACTAAAAGCTAAAGGCTATCAACCCAAAGCTTAAAGCGGAAGGTCGAGTGATCCATCGGATCATACTACACACACATCGTGTCGTGATCACACGTCCAAGTGGGTCGCCTAATCCTAATAGGGTGGAGTGGCGTGACAAGCCACTAAAAGAAAAAAATAAAGGAGGGATAAATAATAAAGCGTATACACGTATGCTAGTGCTCGTTTGGAGGGGAGGGATTGAGAACCAACACGAGACTCTAGGGTAATATCCCCCCACCCAAATGCAATGCAAAGCGCGAGATAAAACAAGTAAAACATACATCCAAGCAACCAATCATACATACGTGATTGAGGGAGTAGTTTGATACGCACGCGAGGCAAAAGGTCCTAAAATGAAAAATGCAACCCTAATATCCAAATGCTACGCATAACAAGGGTAGAAAACGGAAAAGAATGGCTAAATCAAATGCTTGGACCCACTTAGGATTTCCCCAGTGGAGTCGCCAAGCTGTCGCGCCCCACTTTTTGATGGTGTGAAAGTAGTGTGTAGGATATGTATGTGAATGTGTGTGAAAGTGAAAATAAAAGGCTGTGGGATTGTGAAATGCGACGGTTTGGCCAAACAAAGGGTTTTAGATAGAAAAGGAGTCGCCACTTGGTATAGAGTTAGGATGTACCAAGTCACCCAAAAAGTGATTTTGTTTTTGGAAAGAAAAGTAAACAAACCCTTTTTAAATAACTTTTAGGTCTACGTAACCAAAGAAAGGGATCGGGGGTCACATTTGATAAGGGAGAAGGCAAAGGCAAAACCTAAGGCACTCCCTTACCGTAGCCAAAGCTAGTTGCGTGACTTAGCCCTTCTTTTCCTAATTCTTCTACCCAAAGTATGTGTTGCACGTTGGATATGACTAATGGATGCGAAAAAAGGAAAAATGCAATCATAAATCTAAAATGTCTCTTATGAGGCTTTTCGGTCCCAATCACATGAGTTGTGATGGCCAATAAGGAAAACTCTCATAGAGGTCACGGGTAATGCAAATGAAGACTCAAATATGAGTGCAAGTGTGAAAATGTAAGAAGAATGCAAAATAAAATAAAAATAAAAAATACAAATGTAAGTGCAAGTGTGCAAATGTAAGAAAAGTGCATGTGTGCAAATGTAAGAAAGGTGCATGTGTGCCAATTGAGAAAATAAAGGAGTTTGTGTGCAAGTGGATGAAAATATGGTATAATAGTAGTAAATGCATATAAGTGCAACTGGGTGCAATTTGTGAGTAGAAAAATAAATAAGTGATAGGAAAAGAAGAAAACTGTGCGAACATGGCATGTGGATTGAGAAAAATATAAGTAGTGAGAAAATGTGGATAAAAAGTGAGGAAGTGATATGATAAAAATGAGAGTGTATGAACCTAGAGGAATGCATCAAGTCGGGTACGGGAATGACTCCTAACTTTGTCATTTTAATTTTCCCTTTGATAGAGGGAATACAAGCGTGCTAAGGTTTAGAAAAGCCACACTCGTCTATATCCCATATTTAAGGGGTAACTCTTAAGCAAATGTACCCTATAACTAGCATGGAGATGCAAAAAACCTAAAATGAAAGGGAAAGGGTTGGAGGGGCATGCCAAATGCTAGAAAACTAAGAAAAATGCATGAAATGTAGTGAGACATGCAAGTATGTACTAATGAAAGGGGACAACCTATTGGATCTAGCATTGGACTAGCCCTTAACTAACGCTCTCTTAACAAGCATTGGACTTGTAAAAGCTCGAGGGGACAACCATGACTAGCATTGGACTAGCCATGGTTACGTGCATTTGCATCCATCATACACATATATATAAGTAATGTGCATAATTAAAGCAAGTAGACATGTGAGCACGTAATTCACATAACACATAAGCATGCATATCTAGATGTCAGGCCCTAAGAAAGCAAGTAACACGTAGCATGTAAGCATGTAAGTCACACAGGGCAAATAAAGCAAAGAAAGCCCTATCTATTACATTAGGGGACCCTACTACAATCTAAAAAGGGGAAATAAATAACAATTAAAATAAATGCCTAACTATTACAAATTTGGCATTCAAGTGCCTTTCAAATGATAGATATACAAAGCTAAAGACAATAAAGCAAATAAATAAATAAATGAAATAAATAAATAAACATCCAAGGGGCATGCAATTAAACACGTAAAGTCACATAGGACACGGAGGGTCAAATAAAGTAAGAAATAAGGGATAGGGTGTACCTCCCTTGATTTGGAGCCCCAATGGTGTGAAATTACTTATTTACCCTCCAAAATACAAAGAAAAGGTCAAGGCATCACTTTAATTAACAAATAATCAAAAAAGATAAAAGTGAATTGTGAAATTGAATCAATTAAATCATATAAACAACCCACATTTAAGAAGTCAAAAGAAGAAAGGACTTGATTGCAAAAATTAACAAAGTTCTGGGTCTAAAATAAAAGAAAAATAAAGTTTAGGGACCTATTTTCAATTAAACCTGGGACTCAATTGAAGGAAAACACAAGTTGTTAGAGCCATGACAACACTCGAAAGTCAGGAAGCTGGAATGAAATTTTGTCATTAGGCTCCTTGGCAAAACAGACCATTGGGCCATTTTATTTGTTTGTTTGGGCCAAAAGCCCCCTAAGCCCAACCGAAAACCATAAGAAAGCAAGCAGGCCAACCTATCACTTTCCAACAAAACAAACCCAACCAAAAGAGTGGACCTTTACTTCCTAAACCCAAACTAGAAACCCAATCAAAATAAATCAGACCCACCTTTACAAACCCAAACAAATATCATTACCCAAAACCTAAACCCATAATACTAAATCCAACAAAATAAACAACACAACTAAAATTATTAAGGATGAATTATGCTCTTAATCCCAGAATAGAAAACGATTGAAACTTAATAAGGGCAGAAATGATTTGATTGCAAAGGTTTTCAGGCCATAGTGAATAAGGGAAAATGTGAGAGGTTCAAACAAAACAAAATTAAGGATCTGATTGAAGGGCTTATGACAGTTTTGGGGCAAATTATGAAGTCTTAAAAACTTTGGGGTTAAATCACAAGAAAAAGGAAAATAAGCATCAATTTCCATTTCCGTCGAACTCACACAAGCAAATCATCATTCAAAGGGAAATTTCAGTTGGGCGTTTTCTCAAACAGGTTGGGGGCATAGAATTTCATCAGATTTTTGCTCAAATTGGGGTTAATCAGCCCGAGAATTGTTCAACCAAGCAAGAGATTTCAGTCCAAATTAATACATAAGGCAGATATAATCTAAAATTATGAACAAACAACATGAAAATTGTTCTGAACAAACGCACGGCAAATATGCTCTGAACATCGCAAGGTGCAACAACGAAAACTGGAAAAAAAACTTCAAGAATCATGGCTTTTCCTTTTCTTCCCTGCTATCAAACGCAAGGATTCTGGCCAGCTTTAAGCTGGCCAGGTTTTCCCTTGAATCACATACAAAAAATACACACGACTCATCCTTTTTGGGTTCAAAATTTTCATTCGGGCATTTTATCAAACAACTAACGGGCAGGGAAACATTCAGCAATTTTCTGCTCAAATGATGTCTCGGTTGGCCCCCAAAACTGACAGCAAAACCAAAAATTGCAACCCAAATAGCAAACAAAGCAGTAATATTTCAGAAAACGTAGCAGCTCCACCAATTAAAAAAAACAGAGTTTCATGCGTCCTCGCTTAAAAGAAACGACTGAAATCTAAAGGGAGAAGACAGCTTACCAAACTTTTGCTTGATGAAAATTCGCAGACGATGATGGCGGGTTCGGTGAAGTGGTTGCTCCTTTCGCTTTGTCTATCTCATCCAGCGAACACGAGACCTTGAGTGAATCTTGGTAGGCTTCCTGATGATGAACCCATCCTTGACCAGCTTTCTTGTGTTTTGATGAAAATCAGCCATGGAGATTTCGTTGACTTCATTGGGGTCTAGCTAGACCTTGCCTCTGCCGCACTTGGGGACGCTAGCGGCGAGTTGCTTCTGAAGCTTCAGCGACACCATCCCTTCGTCCGTCGGTCTGTTTCCTGCTCCGCCGCCCCTGTTCTGGTTTTTTCTTTTCCTCTGCTTTTCGCAGCCGCGAGCCTCCACTGTTTCCTTTATCGGCTCTTGCTTTTTCTTTTTGTCCGCCGCCCCCTCTAGTTTTTTCCTTCCTCTACTTTTTTACTCTCTCTCGCTCGTTTCTCTTCCCCAAAAAACCTCCCTCAGCTTTCAGATTTTCCCTTTGCTCTTGCCTCAGAGTCCCTCTCTCGGCTCTCTTGTCTTTTTCCTTTTTTCCCGTGGCTTTTTGTTCTTTTTTTTTCCAAAAACCAATCCTATCCTACAAGTGTCCAGATCTCCCCCCCTTCTAAGTGATGTGTTGTCCAACTATAAAAGGGACACTTGTCCCGCATGCAAAGCCTACACATATTCACATATTTTCTTTTCCTTCTTTTTCATTTTTCATTTTCATTTTTCCCAAAATCAATTTAAATAAATAAACCAAATTATAAACAAATTAAAAACAAACTAAAACTTTCAAAAATATCAATTACATTTTTTCTCTTCTTCAAATTGAAACTCAAAAATGATTAAAACAATTTTTTGTGGGCATTTTCTTTTTTCTGAAAAATAATAAAGATAAAGCTAAATAAATAAAAAAATAAATAAATAATAAAATAAAATAAAATAGCCGATATTATCAATAAAAGTAAAATGAAATAAATTAAAAATTTGGTGTCTACAGTGCTATGCAACAACACTGGTAATAAAATGCCATTACCTACCAATGCTAACAGCAATACTCTAGCCTTTCTTTTAGCTTTGCATTTTCTAATTTCAACTTTCTATTCTCTGCTTTAGCTTTCCTGACCCCCCTTATCAGTTTTGTCATAATGGTCTTTGTATTTTCCGGCATCAGAGGATCATATCATAAGAAGTAATTAAAAGCTAGTGGTGTTTACAACAATAATTATTCCGCGATTACTAATGTAAAATGAAAAAATTACCCAATTGATCAAATTCAACCATTAAAAAGTTACAATACCTCATAATTTCTGCAGCCATGCAACTTTCTTGATGGATTTATTTGTGTCCATGATGTAACTATTTTGCATTCTTCCTGGCATTTTTATTTCAAACTTGATCTCCATTGTAATATTCAAGCTTCCCTCGGCTAAATCTATGAGACCCCCCCGAAAATTATTTTCATATTTTTTTATTTGAATTGTCTTGTCTTAAATTCTTGGTTGATTTAATAGTTAAATCATGATTTTTACCCTATTGCCTTATTCAACTTGGTGCATGTTGAGTTTCAAAATACATTATACAAATGTGACCAACTAGTAAGGTGTGTGGAACACATTTGGTGGACAAGAGGGAATTTTGTGCAAAAAAAAATTATGTGATAAGCGGTGTCAAGAGTTAATTGGGGAAAATATAAAGATTAGGGTGAATTAGAGACAAATAGATAGACTTGAGTTGCAATCTTGCCATTTATCAATCATCTAACGAACCTTGAACAAGACTAAACTTCATACTTATCGCAAACCAAACTTCCATTTCAACACCATTTCCTTCTTTCCTTGCAAGCCTTGGATGAAATTTGGGGAGAGAAAGGGAGAGAAAAAAAAACTAATTTCTAGCTTTGCTTTCTTGTCTAATTAGTGAGCAAACAAGAGAGAAACCCTAATCTACTCCATCAATCCTTAAGTCAAGTTTAGAAGGAAACTCTTGGAGGAGTTCTTGGAGGAGGAAGCTTTTCAACTTTCTTGATTTGCTTTCCATCTTAGGTTTTAGAGGTGAAGAGGTAAAACTTGCAAGGAAACCTATCTTTCTTACCTTATTTTTGAGTTTATTTGGTGTATGATGTTATAGGAGCAAAAAAGGAGAAATTTTATGGAGGGTTTTAGTTGTTTTCAAGTTGTCTTCTTGATAGTTTGTTACTGGAAAATTTTCAGTTTATGTATGTGTTTATATCATTATTTTACATGTTTTATATATGGATTTTGGTAGGAATCATACTATATGTCACTTTATATGATAAAGACGAAATATTATGCATGCTCATGGTGAGTTTGACATATGCTTCTATGTGGAAATATTAGAAGTTTTATACTGATTTTTGACATACTCTTGCCCAATCTACTTTAGAATGACCTCAATTGTTACTTGTATGTTGGAGTTGAGCCTAAACAAAGGGATTAAGAGGAGTAAAAAAATATACTTTCCAAATTGTTTTCTTGATAGAAAATTTCAATTTTGGAACCAAGAGAGGTTTGTTCCACTTTCTTCAAAATTTTTTACTATATTCAAGATATTTTTGCCCCATATATTACTTGAAACATTGATCTAGTATACACGTAGTTTTTCACTTGATTTGAACGAGAAAACCTTGTGAACTTTGAAGGAAAATATGAAATATGTTTGCTGAAAATTTGACAGCTTGAGTAATGGTATACGAAGTCAATTGTAGTTGCTTTTGACCTTGGGTTTTGATGGACTTTTGATGCCTTATTCCTTTTCGCATGCTCTACTATATATGTAATGGGCAATATGTTGAGTTTTTGGTTTTTACAAGAGAGAAACATGTGAAATTTGGGAATGAAAGTTGGATGGTTTGTTTGAGATTTGAATATAATATGTACTCTCTTATGGTATATTGATGGCAGGAATCGACATACATATGTGTACTTATGTTTGGTCTCAAGACTTGAGAGGGGGCAAGTGGGTGATCCTGAATTTGAAGTGTACAGTTTACTAAATAGGTGAGTATTCTAAATGCATGTTAGGACTACATGTTTTTTTGGAATGATGTTTAATGTGCCTAGTTGATTGTTACTATTATATATCTTGAACTGCAAATGAATAGACGAGTGTGTATTTTATCGCACTCGACCTTATTTGACTGAGTTCTTGTTATCCTGTTTGTAAGTGAATTGATATACATGTGCTCGAATTGAAAGTCGTTTGGGTATGTTATTCCATCGACTATACTGCATGTTTGGGATCCCAAACCCCATCGGCTAGTTAGTCAAATCAAGCCAGCCAAGATTTGATCGAGGCGATTGACAAACCATGGATCATGTTTATTGTAACTAGATTCGGTATATTCGAGTATTACCCCTCTTGTTACATATTTGGCATTCGGACCTGATAGGAGAATGATCGATGGACGAAGACTGGCATTAAGTGGTGATCTACGGACATTGTTTATTACTGAATTTTAATAGTTGACGAAGTGTCAACAGACTCGAAAAACCTGCTACTGAACTGGCTTGCATGAGCCGCCTGTATCATTTTAGTTGCAAGCGTAATACTAAATGAAACTAAGTGCTACGTCTGAAAGTGGATGGGAGCTACCTCTAGAGTCTGTATCAGTTCCGCATCCTTTGTTATTGATTGTGCTATTTGTTAAGAATTGTTTGACAAATTATCTTTTATTAATTGGTCTGTTATTTCGATTATGTTACTAAAAGTGTGAAGTTGTGTGCTTAAGGTTACTTGTTTTCTTAGAATCTCATTGGGCACAAAATCATCCCTTTAGTTTGTTTTCCTTAATAGGGGCTGAAAATGTGGAACCGAAGAAAGGTGAATTGGAGAGTTGAAGTCTCTGGTTTAAGTAAATTGCCATCCTATTTGTACTTGGTGAATTGATTGAACAACTTATATTTTTGATCTGTTTGGTAGTACGTATAAGTATGGATGGTTTGGAATGTTGGATGATTTGTAATATTTAAGGGTGGAGTTTTAATGCTTACTTTGGAGTTAATGTTATCTCTCAATTTTATGTGATTGAGTGATACTTGGCGAGAGTCTGATAGGCAGTCCACTAAACCCTTTGGTACGCCTTAGGGTAAGGTGAAGTTGTCACAAATGGTATCAAAGTCTAGGTTTCATATTACTATTATGTATCCTAGGCTAACGGTTTAGAATGCCAGACTGTAGGACTAGTTTTAATATTAAATGACATGTTAAGTGAAAGGATTAGTAGGAACAGTTTGAATAAGACTTTACTACAATTGTGTTCGACAGTATGTCTCAGGACATAGGATAGATAGTCGGTGTGAGTGTTGGATGACATATTCTTATCCTGACTGTGTGGTGCTACCTATAGTAGATGAGAGGTAAGGGGTAGTAATCTTAAATGAGAGAGCCTATTTCCAGATACAGGAATTGAGAGGAATTTCGAGGATATAGAATGACCCTATCTGAGAGCCGAGGCCAGTATGATTGAGGAACAAGAACGGAACAATACTTTTCCTGAACAGTTACAAGAGGCTAATAATCGCCTCGCCTAGATAGCATGCCAAATAAGGGATCGAACTAAGGAGGTAAGTTTCAATGGCAAAGGTTAAAGTGCGGAGGATTCTAGTATTGGACTTGAGATTGAACCGATCGAGGAAATTGGATCTATAAGTCGTGTCATGGACTAGTCTAGTAAATGTCTGGTTAGGGTTTCTATAGATGGTGGTTAGATTTGAAATTTGATGATTGTCGTAAATGTTTAAGGTGCTAGCACTGCAGACCTGCTTAATTTCTCCTAAGACTGTGTGGACTTGTTATGTGTTTACTTGATTTTGATGCGGTCTGACTTACACTAAATACGTATTTATCTTGTGACATTAGATAAATGTATTTTGCCTCTTGATTGACTACCCATGCCTATATGCTTAATTGATTTCTATCATTCTATGTATATATATATGGACTTGGACTTGTGTGAAAAATCAAAGTTTGGGAGACGACGTTGGGGACATCGACATAGGCCTAAACAACCCCAGGATCAAGGGGTGATTTGGAAATTTGAGACCAACCAAATCAAGAACCCAAAGTTGAGATAGAGGACTAAGTAATGATGGTCATAAATTGGATGACAGATTTTTTTTTAGAATGTCTAGTACCCCAACAGGACCAAGGGGCTGGACTTGCAAACCAACTTAGAGATCAAGATATGGGAGAGGATAAGACTCTAGAGAGATTTCGAAAAAAAAAAAGTTCTCTGCCTAAGTTTTCTAGAAGTCTCGACCCCAAAATAGTTGAACGTTGGTTAGCAAATATGATCCCTATCATTGATGTATTAGGGTACTCAGAGGAAAGATAAGTGATTTTTGTGGTATTTCAGTCTAGAGGAATGGTTTGTTCATGGTGAAACATGCATGACACTTTTGTGTTAGTGATTAGTACTTTGGTAGAAGTGTAAATTGTAAATTATTTGAAATTGAGAGTTTTGAATTATATATGGAGATTCTGAGAAAAAGAGTCTGGATTCTAATCTTGTACATAAACTTTTGGCAAAATTAGTGTGATCGCTCTGATTGAAGATTGTAAAAAGCATTATTGATATAAGAGTTTTTTCTTGAACTTGCCTTTTGAAGATGAGTGTATAGTGGAGAGTGAGTTAGGATGTGGAACTTTTGAAATCAAACATATGGGAGTGATTTCTAAGGAGTGTGATTTAGTACTTTGTTCTGTACATAAGTGATAATGGTAACCATTTTGTTAAGTACCAAGAATAGGAGTGAGTGTTATAGTATTTTGAGGTATTGCCCTACTTGTGTTTAGATTTCTTGTCTATCTAATTTGAGAATAGTTAAGATTAGTTTTTCATGGATGATTTGGAAGTAAAAGAACTTAAGAATATATGGTTAGAGTTTCAATTTGTGATTAGCTACTCATTTAAATAATTTGATTTGTCTGGCAGGCTATCATTTAATCCGTTTGGATTGGCCTTTTTTTTTTAAAAAAAAAGTTTTTCATATATTATGTTGTAGTAATAAACAAACAAAAATAATTTCAAAAATACCAAAAACACAAAAAACAACCTTAAATACTCCAAAAACAACCCCATCTACAGTAAAAATTTTTCATCTATATTACTATAGTAAAATATTTCAAAAACACCCCCAAAACAATTAATCCAAACGGAGCAAGAGATTCTTCGAAAGGAGATAGAGTTCTAGAAGAAATTGATTGAACAGTGCGAAAGACGATGGAAACAAGAGTGTACGGAGAAAACGGAGTTACTAAACAAGAGCATGGAAATGAAAAAGAAATACGAAGGGATACTGGAGGAGTTGCGAAATAAGTTTGAATTAGTGCATTCAACTACTCAAATTGCATTTCTAGACATTCCTAGCAACCAAGTAAAAAGTGGTGAAGGAAACTTTCGCGATATCAAAGGAAAATGCAAAGAGATTAGTGGAGATGAACTTGCTATGAAGGATAAAAGAAGGAAGGAAAGAAAGAATGGACACTTCAAGAAGAGATTTGTAGCTATTAAGTGTGAAATCTATGACAAAACTCATATTGGAATGTGTTATTTGAAAATTGGTGCCTATTTTAGATGCAGCAAATTTGGACATCAAGTGAAGAACTGCCCAAACCAATAAATTAAGCTATAGAGAATCTGTTGTAATAGTCGAAATTAGCCATTGTGATATTTTACCTGAAATAGTTGTATTTGTTGAAATATGTGTAGTGAATACTTTACGTAGTAAGTTGTATCTGCTTTATAAACATTGAATTTGGTGTTTGATGTGTTAACTAGTGATATTAAATGTCTGTGTTTCTTTGGAGTTAAATCCTTATCCATGATTCAATTTCTGCAAACTATTCTTAAGTTTAAACGAAGATTTTTCATTTGTAGTTAATAATGAATTTGTAGTTAATAATGAAGAAATTTCGATTAGAAAGGGTAGTACATGTCTAGTGATTCAAGTGTAGAAATGATTGGAGATTTACATTGCAGACTATTTGCCAAAATATAGTGTATGATTTCAAGATCTAGCAAGAGTAATAAACAAGTTTCGTAGTTACGGTTTCTTCTTTTTATCGAGTTTCAAGTTTATATCACCTTGAATATTTTAAACCTTCTTTGAACTTCTCTATAATATCAGCTTAACCATTACGTTAGTAACATTTTCCTCTAGGTAAAATTTTGTGGAAGCATCATGGGGAAGAGGAAGCCACTTAGGAGTTAGAGAAAACCCTGTAGAATCGATTTTTGTTTTGCGAATAAAGGTAGGAATTTCGAGCATGATATTCTTTTAAGGGGGAGAGAGTGTGTGGCCCAAAAATTATTTTCATATTTTTATTTTAATTGTCTTGCCTTAAATTCTTGATTGATTTAATAATTGAATCATGATTTTTATTCTATTGTCTTATTTAACTTGGTGCATGTTGAGTTTCAGAGTGCGTTATGCAAATGTGACCAACTAGTAACGTGTGTGGAATATATTGGTAGACAAGAGGGAGTTTTGTGCAAAAAGAATTATGTGATAAGAGGTGTTAAGAGTAAATTGGAGAAGAGATAGAGATTAGGGTGAATTAGAGACAAATAGATAGACTTGAGTTGCAATCTTGTCACTTGTCAATTATCTAACCAATCTTGACCAAGACTAAGTTTCATACTTATCACAAACCAAGCTTCTATTTCAACAGCATTTTCTTCTTTTCTTTTGGACGAAATTTAGGGAGAAAAAGGGAGAGAAAAAAAAACTAATTTCTAGCCTTGCTTTCTTGTCTAATTAGTGAGCAAACAAGAGAGAAACCCTAATCTACTCCATCAATCCTTGAGTCAAGTTTGGAAGGAAACTCTTGGAGGCGGAAGTTTTGCAACTTTCTTAATTTGCTTTCCATCCTAGGTTTTGGACGTAAAGAGGTAAAACTTGCGAGTAAACATATCTTTCTTCCCTTATTTTTGAGTTTATTTGGTATATGATGTTATAGGAGCAAAAAAGGAGGATTTTTATGGAGGGTTTTAGTTGTTTTCAAGTTGTCTTCTTGATAGTTTGCTGCTGGAAAATTTTCAGTTTTATGTGTGTGGTTGTATTATTAGTTTACAATATTATATATGAATTTTGGTGGATTTCTTTGATAAGTATCATGCTATATGCCTCTTTATATAATAAAGAAGAAATATTATGTATGCTCCATGGAAATCTTAGTAGTTTGATGGGGAATTATTATGGTGAGTTTGACATATGCTTCTATGTGTAAATATTAGTAGTTTTATGGTGGTTTTTGACATACTTTTGCCCAATCCACTTTAGAATGACCTCAATGGTTACTTATATGTTGGAGTTGAGCCTAAACAAAAGGGTTAAGAGAAGTCAAAAATTCTACTTTCCAAATTGTTTTCTTGATAGAAATTTTCAATTTTGGAACCAAGAGAGTTTGGTTCCACTTTCTTCAAAAAATTTTTCAATTTTGGAACCAAGAGAGTTTTGTTCCACTTTCTTCAAATTTTTTACTATATTCAAGATATTTTTGCCCCATATATTACTTGAAACGTTGATCTAGTATACACGTAGTTTTTCACTTGATTTGAACGAGAAAACCTTGTGAACTTTAAAGGAAAATACGAAATATGTTTGCTGAAAATTTGGCAGCTTGAGTAATGGGTTATGAAGTCAATTGTAGTTGCTTTTGACCTTGGGTCTTGATGGATTTTTGATGCATTATTTCTTTTTGCATGCTCTACTATATATGTAATGGGTTACATGTTGAGTTCTTGATTTTTACAAGAGAGAAAAATGTGAAATTTGGGAGTGAAAGTTGGATGGTTTGTTTGAGACTTGAATGTAATCTGTACTCTCTTTTGGTATATTGATGGCTGGAATTGACATGCATGTGTGTACTAATTTTGGTCTCAAGACTCGAGAGGGGACAAGTGGGTGATCCTGAGGTCAAAGTGCACAGTTCTCAATAAGTTGGTGAGTATTCTAAGTGCATGTTAGGACTACATGTTATGCTAGAATGATGTTTAATGTGCCTGATTGATTGCTACTACTATATAGCTTGAACTGCAAATGAATAGGCGAGTGTGTACTTTATCATATCTGACCTAACTTAATTGAACTCTTGTTATCCTATTTATACGTGATTTGATATACATGTGCATGACTTGAAAGTCATTTGGGTATGTTATCCCATCGACTAAACTGCATGCTTGGGATCCCAAACCCCATCGGCTAGTTAGTCGAATTGAGCCAGCAAAGAATTGGTTGAGGCGATTGACAAACCATGGGTCATGTTTATTGTTGCTAGATTTGGTATACTCGAGTATTATCCCTCTTGTTATATATTTGGCGTTCGAGTCCGGTAGTTGGATGATCAGTGGACGGAAACTGACATTAAGCGGTGATCTATGGACATTATTTATTATTGAATTTCAATAGTTGACGGAGTGTCAACAGAATCGGAAAAACTGCTGTTGAACTAGCTTGCATGAGCCGACTATATCCTTTTAGTTGCAAGTGAATTACTGAATGGAACTAAGTGCTATGTTTGAAAATGGATGGGAGCCACCTCTAGAGTCCGTATCAGTATCGTATTCTTTGATATTGATTGTGCTATTTGCTAAGAATTGTTTCATGAATTATCTTGTTATTAATTGGTCTGTTATTCCTGTTATATTACTGAAAGTGTGAATTTGTGTGTTTAAAGTTTTTTGTTTTCTTAGAACCTCACTAGGTGTAAACTCACCCCTTTAGTTTATTTTCCTTAACAGGAGTTGGAAACGTGGAACCGAAGAATTGTGAGTTGGAGAGTTGAAGTCCTTGCTTTAAGTAAATTGCCATCCTATTTGTATTTAGTGAATTGGTTGAACAACTTATATTTTTTATCTGTTTGGTAGTACATATAAGCTAAACCCTTTGATACCCCTTAGGGTAAGGTAGGGTCATCACAAAATCCTCTATTGTTTGAAGCATGATGCATTTCATTCCTCCATTCTCAATTTGGAGCTGAGCTTGACGATCCCTCATCAAAATTCCTTTTATTATTATTTTGCATTTGAAGGGCTAAATTTGCAAAGCTTTTGCAGAGGGAGGGAGTTGTGGCTAGTGAAGATGAACCCTAATTTGGGAGAGTAGTCCCCCCACTTCTCTCCTTGCCTATTGTATTTTCATCTGTTGTGTTTTGATTATCTGATTAATTAGTTTTGACACAAATACTAAAGTCTTCTCTCCAAAATGCCCCTGCATAGTTCATCGCCTAGTTGAGAAAAATCATGTTTAGGGTGGCGTCACCTAATAGGTCTTTTATTGGCATAGACATCTCACTTTAAGGACTAATTTCATGTCAAAAAAACTTTGAGGGAGCAAATCAGCTTAAGTGAAAAACTTCAAAGACTAAATTGGCATTTTCCTGAAGAAATAATTGAATCACCAACAAATTATATTGGATGACCAAAGCAAATCTGAATAAATTGCATAAACTGCTAGATCAGTATTCACACAACACAAATATAGAGGATTAGCCATTAATTCCTCATTATTAAGAAAACAAAACTACAAAATTTGATGGTTAATTACATGGTTGGGGCTAAATCCACACCTCTATAATCTAAATCCACACTCTTACAATCAAGTTGACCAAAAAGACCATAGGCATTTATGGGGCTTGGTAGAAACTCTTTTAATAAAAAAAAAATTAGCCTTTTTTAGGTGAAAATAGATTGTGCTAATTTGGATTTAAAATTTACATCATTATGAATGGTCTTAAAATTTTTGACATTTTTTCATTCACATTGATGGAATTTATTTTTTCCTCTTATGTGGTGAAGCGAATACTTTTACCTCTTTTTATCATCTAAGAAGAGATAGATTTTTTTTAAAAAATTTTGTTAAGAAATTATTTTTTACCTTTTTGGCACATTGCACTTCAAAGTTGTTTGAGATATAACTTTAAAAAAAAACTCACAAATCAACAACTAGGTTGATGGTATTAAACATATTCAATTAATTAAAATTTGTGATTAATTTTTTAAAACATCTCTTGTTGTATGAAAGACAAGTTTTTGTATTGAAAAAAGTTTCTAACAAACTCTTATGGACTTTATTGTCATCTTAATCTTAAAGGTGTGGATTGGGGGTATGTGGATTTAGCCCTACCCTAATTAGATTTAGTTGGTTTAGACGTTTTATACATCTTTGCAATATATGCTAAATGACATGGCTAAAAGTTAGCTATAATACTAATTGAAAAACAAATAACATACATATATGTATAATGTTCTTTTTTTACTGTAAGTTTGAGGGGTCGAACTCAAGACTTCTTAACTTACATTTCTTCCCTCCAAACCACTCAAATCAACTCACTTCCCTTCATGAGGCCATACAAATATATGTAATGGGTAGTAAGAAATTACGGGAGAGTTCTTAGAATTCTCCCTACCATCAGATTTAGGAATCAAATGAGGATTATAAATAAAAGATAGGATTATCTTCAATTATTGTCATCAAGCAATGTTGATGACTAAACCTTAAATATACAATTGAGAATATTAATAGGCTAAACTAGAGATTCTTATATGTGAATATTAAATCAGACTTCCTTCCATCATGAAAACTTACCAAAAATACACAATTGAGAATATTAAGGAATAATATATTCTATGTTATGAAATAACTAAAAATGTGGATGTCCCTTTGTATTCCCAAAAAGATTAATTCATGATTTTATGGCTACATTATGTATAGAAGTTACAATCCATAAATCTATTCATGTAGTGGAGAAACCGTTTCATAGGTTTCTTCATATTCTTGTAGTAGTGGGTGTTTAATAGAATTTATGTACCTTTGATCTTGTAGTACCTACATATAGAGGTACATTGACACTCTTTGTGAGGACTTTGGTATTTATTGAAATACAAGAATATCATTCTCCATTTTTCTACTTCTTCAATTTCTATTGTAGTATTTCATTTTATTAGTTTTATAACACGTTATCAGCACGAGTCTCTACTTTTGAGCAAAAGGTGAAAACGGAGGTGCTACTTTGAACAAAAGTAAAGCACAAGATTTTGCCGAAATTCTGCCCGTATTTCTTCAAGTGACTTTTGAGGTAAATTTCTAAGTCAAAAACTTATTTTAATTTCTTATGACTAATCTTACAAAACAAGAGTTTGTACCTCTTGATATTTCTGGAAAAAATTATTTATCATGGGTATTGGATGTTGAAATCCATCTTGAGACAATGGGTCTTGGTAACACTATTGTTGAAAAAAATAAATCCTCAAACCAAGACCGTGTCAAAGCTATGATTTTCCTTTGTCATCATTTAGATGAAGGATTAAAAATAGAGTATCTTACTGTCAAAGATCCTCTTGTCCTTTGGCAAAATTTGAAAGAAAGATTCGACTACCTGAAATTGGTCGTTCTTTCAAAAGCCCGATATGATTGGCTTCACTCACGGCTGCAAGATTTTAAATCTGTCAACGAATATAATTCAGTCATGTTCAGAATCACTTCTCAATTATCATTATGTGGCGAAAAAGTCACTGATGAAGATATGTTAGAGAAGACATTTTCTACTTTTCATGTTTCTAACATGCTCCTACAGCAGCAATATCGAGAGAAGGGATTTAAAAAATATTATGAACTTATCGCATGTCTTCTTTTGGCTGAACAAAATAATGAATTATTGCTGAAAAATCATGAGTCCCGACCAACTGGTGCAAGTCCATTCCCCGAAGCGAATGCGACTCAATTTCAAAATTCTGGTCGAGGTCGTGGACGTGGCCGTAAAGGAGACCGCGGACATGGCCGTGGCCGTGGACGCAATCGTAGTAGATTTGTGTCCCGGGAAAATTATAACCGTAGCAAACAACAAAATATTTCCCAAAAGAGGGAAAATAACTACGATTAGAAAAATGGAGAAATGAAAGTTTATGAAGAAAAATGCTACCGGTGTGGTATGGAAGGTCATTGGTCCCATACCTGTCGTACGGCCGAGCATCTTGTTGACCTCTATCAAGCATCATTGAAAAAAAAAAGACAAAGGCATTGAGACAAATTTCATTGATCAAAAGAATGACTATGATGATGGTGATAAAACTGATATGACACACCTCGATGTAACTGATTTTTTTGAGCATCCTGAAGATATAAACAAATATCCCATAATTATTTAGATATTTTTTATGATATTTTATATCTTTCATGTAATTTTCTTTCCATTGAATATTTATTCTCGCATCTTTATTAATATTTATTTTTGCTTGAAATTTTCTTCCTGAAGAAAAAATGAATGTCAAATATTTGGAATTAAATAATAGTGATGATGACATTTGTCTCATTGATAGTGCTACTACGCACATCATATTGAAAAATAAAAAATATTTTTATTGTTTAAAAATGGGAGAGACAAATGTTAATACCATTAGTGATAGTGCAAAATTGATTGAAGGCTCCGGAAGAGCCACTCTATTTCTCCCTGAAGGGAGTACAATTATCGTAAATAATGCACTACTCTCTCCCAAGTCTCGGAGAAACTTATTGAGTTTTAAAGATATCCGCGAAAATGGATATCATATCGAGACAATGACTGAAACAAATGGTGAATTTTTATTAATCACAAGTATCATTTCTAGGCAGAAATGCATATTAGAAAAATTATCTTCTTTTTCTTCTGGCTTATATTATGCACAAATTAGTACAATTAAAATTCATCACCTAGTAGACCAGAAGCCTACTCATCCCAATGATTTTATGATTTGGCATAATCGTCTCGGACATTCCGGATCTATAATGATGAGACGAATAATTGAGAATTCACATGGCCACTCATTAAAAAATAAAAAGTATTAAAAGCCAATGAATTCTCTTGTGTTGCTTGTTTTCAAGGAAAATTAATTATTAGACCATCACAAGTTAAAGTTGGGACTGAATCTCCTACATTTCTAGAACGAATGATTGGTGATATATGTGGACCTGTAGATCCACCATATGGACCATTTCGATATTTTATGGTGCTAATTGATACATCAACTAGATAGTCACATGTATGTTTATTATCTACTCGTAACTTGGCGTTTGCGAGATTGCTTGCTCAAATAATTAAATTGCGAGCACAATTTCTTGATTATCCAATAGAGAAAATTCGTCTAGATAATGCTGGTGAATATTCGTCACATGCTTTTGATGATTATTGTATGTCCATTGGAATAACTGTTGAACATCCTGTAGCTTATATTCACACACAAAATGGTCTAGCCAAATCATTCATTAAATGGTTACAATTAATTGCTAGACTATTGTTGATGAGGTCTAAGCTTCCTTCATCTGCTTGGAGACATGCTATTTTACATGCAGCAACACTTGTGAGAATTAGACCGACAAGTTATCATACTTATTCTCCCCTACAATTAACTTTTGGTTATGAGCCAAATATTTCTCATTTACGAATATTTGGTTGTGTGGTGTATATCCCAATTGCACCGACCCAACATCATAAATTGGGCCCCCAAAGAAGATTGGGGATATATGTCGGTTATGAATCACGTTCAATTATTAAGTATATGGAACCATTGACAAGTGATTTATTTACTGCAAGATTTGCAGATTGTCATTTTAATGAATCATAATTTCCGACATTAGGGAGAGATAAAAATGAACCGAAAAAGGAAATCACTTGAAAAATATCATTGAATTTCCTTGATTCTCGTACTAAAGAATGTGAATTAGAAATTCAAAGGATTATACATTTGCAAAAAAAAATTACAAATTAATTACTAGATGCATTTAATGACTCCAAAAGAATTATTAAATCACATATTCTTGCTGAAAATGCTCCGATTAAAATCGATGTCCCTGAAGAACAAATTACAAGTACTAATAAGTCTAAAACACGCCTGAAACGTGGGAGACCTCTTGGTTCCAAAGATAAAAATCCTTGAAAGAAAAGAGGAGTAGATGAATCAATAATTAGTGATAAAATTCAACCTCCTGAAGAGGTCGCTCCTAAAGAGCCAATTCTTGAAGAGAATGAAATTATAGAAAATTCAATAAATTTTGTCACTTCAAGAAAAAGTTGGAACCGAAAAGAAATAATTATTGATGATATTTTTTGCATATAACGTAGCACTTGATATTATGGCAGAGGATGAGGACCAAGAGCCTAGATCGGTTAATGAATATTGACGTAGAAATGATTGACCAAAATGGAAAGATGCGATCCAATCTGAATTGGACTCACTAGCTAAAAGAAAAGTTTTTGGACCTGTAGTCCAAACACTTGAAGGTGTAAAGCTAGTATGATATAAATGGGTATTTGTGAAAAAAAAAGAAATGAGAAAAATAAAATTGTGAGGTATAAAGCAAGACTTGTAACCCAAGGATTTTCACAAAGGCCTAGATTTGATTATGATGAAACGTATTCACCTGTAGTGGATGCTATCACATTTAGATATCTTGTGAGTTTTGCAGTACAAGAAAAATTAGATATGCATCTAATGGACGTTGTTACTGCATATTTATATAAAAATCTTGAAAATGATATTTATATGAGAATTTCCGAAGGATTTAATATGCCTGAAGCATGCAAATCAACTCCTAAAGATATTTATTCTATTAAATTACAAAAGTCTTTGTATGAACTCAAACAATCTGGACGTATGTGGTATAGCCGCCTCAATGAATGTCTAACTAAAGATGGTTAAACCAATGATCCAATATGTCCATGTGTTTTTATTAAGAAAAATGGATCAATTTTTGTGATAATTGCGATATATGTTGATGATCTAAATTTAATTGGAACTCTTGAAGAGATTCAAAATAGTGTTAAATATTTGAAAAAAGAATTTGAGATTAAAGATTTTGGAAAGACAAAATTCTGCCTTGGATGCTACACATTTAAATATCTTGGGGATACTATCACATTTAGATATCTTATAAGTTTTGCAGTACATGAAAAATTAGATATGCGTCTAATGGACGTTGTTATTGCATATTTATATGGAAATCTTGAAAATGATATTTATATGAGAATCCCCGAAGGATTTAACATGCCTGAAGCATGCAAATCAACTCCTAAAGATATTTATTCTATTAAATTACAAAGGTCTTTGTATGGACTCAAACAATCTGGACGTATGTGGTATAACCACTTCAATGAATGTCTAACTAAAGATGGTTATACCAATGATCTAATATGTCCATGCATTTTTATTAAGAAAAATGGATCAAATTTTGTGATAATTGCGGTATATGTTGATGATCTAAATTTAATTGAAACTCCTGAAGAGATTCAAAATAGTGTTGAATATTTAAAAGATTAAAGATTTTGGAAAAACAAAATTCTGCCTTGGTTTACAGATTGAGCATTTGAAAGGTAGAATTTTTTTACACCAAACTACTTATACCTGGAAGATATTAAAGCGATTTTATATAGATAAATCACATACATTGAGTACTCCAATGGTTGTTAGATCATTAGATCCTAATAAGGATCCTTTTAGACCACGAGAGGAAAATGAAGAAATACTTGGTCCTGAAGTACCATATTTCAGTGCAATTGATGCACTAATGTATCTTGCTAATTGTACAAGACCTGATATATCATTTATAGTAAATTTATTAGCAAGATTTAGTTCCTCGCTCACAAGACGACATTGGAATGATATTAAACATATTTTTCGTAATATCTAAGGAACAATTGATCTTGGTTTATTTTATTCAAATAAATCCAAACCTGAATTGGTTGGTTATGCTGATGCTGGGTATTTATCCGACCCGCATAAGGCAAGATCTCAGATTGGTTATTTATTTATTTACATATGGAGGCACAACCATTTCTTGGCGATCTACAAAACAATCACTAGCCGTCACTTCATCGAATCATGCTGAAATAATAGCAATTCATGAATCCAGTCGAGAATGTGTTTGGTTAAGATCAATGACCCACTATATCCGAAAAAGTTGTGGGTTATCCTCTGAAAAAGAAAATCCTCCAACTATATCATATGAAGACAATGCAGCTTGTATAGTTCAATTGAAAGGAGGATATATTAAAGGAGATAGGACAAAACACATTTCACCAAAATTCCTTTTTACTCATGATTTGCAAAAGAATGGTGAAATTGATGTGCAACAAATCGGATCAGATAATAATCTAGCAGATTTATTTACCAATGCATTACCAACTGCGACATTTGAGAAATTGGTGAAGAGTATTGGAATGCGACGATTAAAAGATCTCAAATGATGTTTGCATCAGGGGGAGAAATTAATACACAAGAATAGTGTACTCTTTTTTCTTCACTAAAGTTTTTGTCCCGATGGATTTTTCCCTAGTAAGAATTTAACAAGGCATATTCTTTGTATAATGGACATCCAAGGAGGAGTGTTATGAAATAACTAAAAATGTGGATGTCCTTTTGTATTCCCAAGAAGATTAATTCATGATTTTATGGCTACATTATATATAGAAGTTACAATCTATAAATCTATTCATGTAGTAGAGAAACCATTTCATAGGTTTCTTTATATTCTTGTAATAGTGGGTGTTTAATAGAATTTATGTATCTTTGATATTGTAGTACCTATATATAGAGATACATTGACACCCTTTGTGAGGACTTTGGTATTTGTTGAAATACAAGAATATTATCATTCTTCATTTCTCTACTTCTTCAATTCCTATTGTAGTATTTCATTTTATTAGTTTTATAACATTCTATGGTATTCTAAGTAATTAATTGAAGATATGCATTAATGAGAAATGCCAATCAATCATGGATAAAAAATTAATTAATCAATTAGAATATCAATCAACAGAATCAATCATTTGAATCAAATTAATCTTAAAAATATCTCATGCACTAAGATTTAGACTATATAAAAACCATATGCTCATTTAAGTTTACTAATTAATATATCAAGATCAACATTTTCACAACGTAAGCAAGAACCATAGTTCTAACTCCAACTCTTTCTAAGGCTTAGAGCATGTCGTTAACAAGCAAGTTCTGGTGGGATGGCTGTCTTGTGGACTTATGGCCAAAAAATTCAAAATACAAACACTCATGGTTGGTTCATAGAAATTCATATTTGTTGATCAGGATTGTGACCAAAATTGGTGGCTAATTTTTATGTATGCTAGTACTGATAAAAAAGGAAGAAACAATGGGCAGAATTGAGCAACAAAAAGTGTCAGTGGGGGGGAGCTTTTGTAATAATAGGGGATTTCAATGATATCACTTCTAATCAAGAAAAATGGGGTGGGAGAGTAACAGAGAATTGGACCTTTAAAAGCTTCAACAAATCATTCATAGCAATGAGGTGATAGAGGTGAGATTTCTGGGGATCCCGTGGACTTGGTGCAACATTTGGGTTCTGAGGGAGATTTTAAAGAGAGACTTGACAGATCACAGGTATCCCAATTCTGGCTCCAGAATCATGACAAGGCTCAAGTGGAACACATTAGAAAACAACCATCTAACAACTGCATATTAATGCTGGACACCAGGCCCAATCCAGGTAGAACAAAAAATGCTTCCAATTTGATAGAAAATGGCTACAAAGTTAGGAGGTCAATGAGGTGGCGAGGAAAGCTTGGAATGGATAGCAACAGGGGCCGGCGTTAATCAAGATCAGCAAAAAGGTCAAAGATTTTAGAGTGGCTCTACTCAAATGGAATAAACAAGAGCAAAGAAATGCTGGCAAGGCAATTAATCAGATCAAAGACAAGATCAACAAGGTTAAGGGAAGTTCAGTGGAGGCCAGAAGTAGAGAATTGATGCAGGCATGGTTCAAAGACTCGGTTGAGACCGAGACGACTCAACCGAGTAGTCATTGGAACGAGACTTTCCATTTCAATACTTAGACGAGATGATTCCGAGATAATGTATCGCCGAGAACTCGATCAAGTCACTGAGAACTCGGCCAAAACGTTTCCGAGATGGATAGGAACGACCGAATCATTCCTAGTCAACTCAAATTTTTATTATTTTTTTATCATTTTTATTTATCTTTTTTTTTTACAACTTTTAAAATATTAAATGTCTCAAAAATTTGCGTCTCGTCGAAATCACGATTGATATGTCGAAATTAATGTGGAACGGTCTGGGCCACAACCACAACCGCAATCGCGATCACGGTTTTGAACCATGGATGCAGCTACATGAGCAGTTGAACAGGGCATACAAAATGAAGAGGTCTTTTGGAGCCAAAAAGTAAGATTGAAATGGCTAGAGAGGGATAGGAACTCAGGCTTCCTTTATGCGAGGCCAATAGAAGAAAGAAAAGCATAATCAGCAGACTTCAGAGGGGGAAATGGAACATGGTGTAACATAGAAGAAGAAATTGCTCAAGAAATCACTGACTACTACGATATGCTGTTCTTTACATTCCAACCAGCGGGGTGGGAAGACATTCTAGAGGGAATTCCAAAATCTGTGAATGACCAGATGAACTTATACCTCACCAAACCTGTAAGTGAAAAGGAGATCAAGTAGGCACTCTTTTCAATGCATCCTAGTAAGGTCCTCGGACCGGATGGTATGTCCCCTACCTTTTTCCAGAAATTTTAGCATATCATTGCTAGAAACGGTGTTGGTGCTACAATCTTTCTTTGCCTTTGGTTGCATTCCTAAGTGCTTAAATGAAACTTTAATCACCTTGATCCCCAAATTTAACTCCCGACCGTAGTGTCTCATTTTAGATGAATAAGTCTTTGTAACGTCTTGTACAAGATTATCTCCCGAGTATTGGTAAATAGATTAAAACCTCTGTTAAATAAGTGTATTAGTAAGAGTCAATCAGCTTTTGTTCCCTGCAGACATTTTGGATAACGTTATTGTGGCTTATGAGTTCATCTGTCACCTTGAAAACAAGAGAATTGAGAAAGATGCCTTCATGGCCCTGAAATTAGACATGGCCAAGACGGATGATCGGGTAGAGTAGAAATTCATAGCTTGTGTCATGTTCAAGATGGGTTTTTGCCCAAGTTGATTAAGTGGATTGTTGCATGCAGGTCTTCTGTCCTTTTCTTTTAATATTAATGGTGCCAAAACTGGCTTCGGGATCCCTAGTAGAGGCATAAGGCAAGGAGACCCCTTGTCTCCTTATCTCCTTGCCTCCTTATTCTTTCTTAATTTGTGCTGAGGGATTATCAAGTTTATTAAGACAAGCAATCGACAAGAACCTCCTTTCTGCTTTGAAAATTGCAAAAAATTACCCCGCTATTTCTCATTTATTTTTTGCTGACAACTCACCTTTTTTTTTTGCAAAGCTAACAGTTCTGAAGCAGGTGAGATAATGAAAATTCTCAAAATCTATGAGACTGCCTTGGGTCAGCTGGTGAACTTGCAAAAATACTCTGTACTCAGCACTAAAGACATAGGCGCATAAGTAAAGGAGATGATAGTAAGTACCATGCTAGGTGTCAACCGGTATCTTGAGAGGAAAACATCTAGTCACCGTATTATGAGTGAATAACTAGTATTTATAAATTTACAAACCTAACCAATTATTTACAAGAATATTTATTATCTACAAGAATACTGATATTCTTCTAACACTTCTCCTCAATTTGGAGCATATATATCATAAGCACCCAACTTGTTACAAATGTATTTCACTCTAGAGCCATCTAAACTCTTGGTAAACAAATCAGCCAATTGATCTACAGACAGTACATGAGATGTCTTGATGACTTCGTCAAGCAATTTCTCTCGAATGAAGTGACAATCAACTTCAATATGTTTTGTCCTTTCATGAAACACTGAATTAGACGTAATATGGACAGCAACCTAATTATCACACACTAAATTCATAGATTGTTTATGCTCAAATCCAATTTCAAGTAACATACTCTTCAACCAAACCAACTCACAAACAGTGTGAGCCATAGTGCGGTATTCAAATTCTGCACTTGATCTGGAGACAACTGTTTGTTTCTTACTGTTCCACGACACTAAATTACCACCAACAAACACACAATATCCTGTGATCGATCTTCGATCTGAGGCAGAACCAGCCCAATCTGCATCACTATATCCTTCAATATCAGTGTGTCCATGATTTTGATACAGCAACCCTTTTCCAATAGCACTTTTAAGATTCCTGAAAATTCGTATAACAGCATCCCAATGACTAGTACGAGAGATATCAAGAAATTGACTCTAGGGGTGGCAATCAGGTCGAGTTTGGGTTGGCGGGTCGGGTTGATACCCAAGTATAACAGAAAATCCGCTAACCCGAACCTGACCCGCCAACTCGAAACGGGTTAGGATACCTGACAAGAACCCGAAAATTTCGGATTCGTGGGTTGGCGGGTAGACCCGAAATGACCCGAAAATTAATTTTAATTTACTAGCTTATCACTGTAATTTCTAATAAAATCAATTTCTGACAAAATTAATTACATTATCAAGTAATAAAAATTTAAATAAATAATTTCAAACCAAATATAAAATAAATTAAACACTGTAAAAGTGTTTTATCCCAAACCAAATATAAAATAAATTAAAATACCATAAAAGTAAAAATAATATAATATATTATTTGTCTAAATATAATAATTTCAACTTCACACAAGTTAAATAAATTCATTTAGGATTAAGTAATTAGTGATTTAATGCCTTTGAAAAAAAATTATTTAGTTTAGTTAAATAAAATAATTTTTATGTGTATTAAATTATTTTTAATTCATAAACGGGTCATATCGGATCAGATCAGGTCACAACGGGTTGACCCGAAATCGACCTGTTTTTTTCGGGTTCATCGGGTTCGACCCGATTCTGACCCGAATCCCCGAAATCTCAACCCAAACTCATTAATTTCGTGTTAGGTTCGTGTCGTGTTTTTGGGTTGTATCAGAAATTGCCACCCCTAATTGACTCACAACACTCACTGCAAACGAAATGTCAGGTCTCGTTACAGTGAAATAATTTAATTTACCCACAAGTTTTCGATATTGCTTAGGATCATCAAGTAATACTCATTGATCTCCGGCTAATTTCACATTGGGATCCCATAGGAGTATCCACAGGTCGGCAACCTAACATCCCAACTTCACTCAACATATCGAATACATATTTCCTTTAACATAAATAAATCCCATATTTAGACCGAGCTACCTCAATACTCAGAAAATACTGAAGATGGCCTAAATCCTTGTTCTGAAAGTTTGCCTGCAGATTGGATTTAAGTTTCTGGATCCCCACAATATCATCACCTGTAATCATAATATCATCCACATAAATAACAAATAAAATTTTACCAGCATTAGAATGCCGATAAAATACAGAGTGATCTACTCCACATCTTGTCATACCGAACTCCATGACAACACTACTAAACAGGCCAAACCAAGCCCTCGGAGACTGTTTCAATCCATATAAGGATTTTTTCAAATGACAAACCAACCGCGGATCTCCCCCTGAACAACAAATCCAAGAGGTTGTTCCATATATATCTTTTCTTCCAAATCTCTATGCAGAAATGCATTTTTCACATCCAACTGATGCAATGGCCAATTATAAGTTGCTGCCAAAGAGATAAGAAGGCGAACAGAGGTAATCTTTGCAACAGGGAAAAATGTTTCGAAGTAGTCGATTCCATACACCTGAGCAAATCCTTTAGCTACCAGACGAGCTTTTAATCTATCAATAGAACCATTAGGTTGTACTTTTATAGTGTACACCCATTTACAACTAACAACCGACTTACCAGAAGGAAGAGGAACAAGATCCCAAGTACCATTTTTCTCCAAAGCAAGCATCTCTTCCTACATAGCTAACCTCCAACCAGGATCATTGAGAGCATGGGTAATAGACTTAGGAATGGATACCGAATCAAGAGATGCAACAAAAGAAAAATATGACAGAGAGAGACGAGAATAAGAGACAAAATTAGAAATAGGATGAGAAGTACAATGTCTTTTACCTTTACGTAAAGCAATAGGAAGATCTGACTCACAGGAGGGCGTCATACCTGGATCTGAAGATTGAGAGTTAATTGGTGAAGTGCGTAGCATATCAGGAGCTTTCTCAACCATGGAACGATGAGAATAAACTAAAAAATTAGGACGAGATAATCGAGTTGTGGAATCTGGTGAACTCGATAACTTAAGTAATAAAGATGAAGGAACTGGTAAAACAGGAGAAGGAAAAGAGGAACACTAGTTCAACTCACAAGACATATCTTGCTTCATAAAATAAGGAATGGATTCAAAGAAAGTAACATCAACACAAGTCAAAAAAACGATTTAAAACTGGACTGTAATATCTATACCCCTTTTGCGCTTGTGCGTATCTTAAGAAAATACACTTAATGGCACAAAAATCTAATTTATCCATCCCGGGAGCAAGCTGATAAACAAAACACATACACCAAAAAATATGAGGAGGTAATTTAAATATAGGATCATGAGGAAAAAAAATGGAGTGAGGTAGTTAGCCTCCAAGAATATTGGATGGCATGCGATTAATTAAATAACATGCAGTTGAAACTGCATCACTCCAAAATTGTTTGGGCACATTCATGTGCAACAAAAGTGTTCGAGCAACTTCGATTAAATGTCCAATTTTTCTTTCAGCAACTTCATTCTGTTGTGGAGTGTGAGGACAAGAGAACTGATGAAGAATATCAGATTTACACATAAAGGTATCAAAAGGGGTGGAAAAATATTCTTTCACATTATCACTGCGAAATATACGTACAGGCACACCAAATTGATTCTTTATTTCTGTAACAAATACACAAAAAATGGAATATAGTTCTGAACGATTTTTCATTAAATAAATCCATGTAACTTTGAAAAAATCATCAAAAAAGATTACAAAATATTTAAAACCCAACTTTAAAGTGACTTGACTAGGACCCTAAATATCAGAATCAACTAACAAAAAGGGTTCCGAAACCCATTTATTGACCCTGGGGGCAAAAGAAACACGATGATACTTTCCTAATTGACAAGACTTACATTCTAATGAAAACAGCTGACTCAAGGTAGGGACTAACTTCTTCAAATTTTGTAGAGACGGATGACTCAAACGACAGTGAATTTCACGAGAAGAAACAGTAGCAGGGCACGCAATCAGACCATTGGAGTTGAGAAAATAATGACCATTATGCTCATGTCCTCCACCAATCGTTCTCTTTGTTTTCAAATCCTGAATGACAACAAAATCAGGAGAAAAAGTAACTGAACACTGTAGAGATTTAGTAAGCTTACTAACGAACATTAGATTAAAAGGCAAACTAGGAACGTAAAGAACAGAAGGCAGCGGAAGAGATGAGGTAATTTCTACAGTGCCTGGTTCTTTAACTTTAGTTGTAGATCCATCAGCTAAAGTAACATGAGGGAAGGAAGTAGACTCTTGAAAATAAAAAATTTCTAAAGGTACCTGACATATGATCAATAGCTTCGGAATCAGTGATCCATGAGTCAAAATTAGATGATATAGAGAGACAAGCCATAGCATTACCTTTTTGTGCTAAAGCAGTAGAGGAAAGAGATGCGTGATTTGCAGTTTGGTACTACAGAAATTTGACATAATTTTCTTTAGATATGGTAAAAGTCTTCTGGGATCCTTGTGCTAAAGAACTTGATTCAGCTTGGTCAGTGATAACCGTATTAACAAATCGAGGTGGTTTTCCATTTAAATCCCAACAAGTATCACGAGAGTGATTTTTTAAACCACAATGATTGCACTCAAGGGTGCCTCGACCTCCACGATCCCCACGACCTCCTCTACTTCTTCCTCCATGAGAGCCACGTCCAAAATTGAGTTGCTCTATCCGATTGTTGTTAGCAATTAAAGCAGATTTATCATTAATTAGAGCACCGTCACCCTGTGCATTGTCCTTAGATGCAGAGCGTACGACCCGAGTGTCGCGCCCCATTTTTAAGAAAAATAAATTAAAGTAAAGTTGTTTGGAAATCATGATGTGTAGTGTGCGTGAAACATGTGAATGTGAAAAATAAAGGAAAAGGCCATGGGACTTTAAAATGCGACAGTTTGGCCAAAATGATAATCTAAAAAGGTTTTTAAACCGGAGTCGCCACTTGGTATTGAATTGGGGTGTACCAAGTCACCCAAAAAGTAGTTTTTGAAAAAATGAAGTAAAAACCTTTTTAGATGACTCCTAGTCTACGAAAATCAAAGAGACGAGTTCGGGGGTCACAGTTGATAAAAAGGAAGGCAAAGATGAATTCTAAGACACCTTTTTACCCTAACCTAAGCTAATTGCGTGATTTAGTGACAATTTTCCTAATTTTACCCAAGAGATGTATTGCATTTTGGATGTGTCTAACATGAATGCAATCCTAAATCTAATGATGAATCGAAAGAGACAAATATCTCTTAGAGGCTCAGTTGGACTAGATCACATGAGTTGTGATAGCTAAGGATAAACCCTCCAAGAGGTCACGAATAAATGCAAATGAATGCTCGAGTAATAATGAGAAAAAAATGAGAGTGTACGAAAATGTCTTTGAGTGTAGAAACGAGTGCCAGGTACAAATGTGCAAAATGCAAGTGTGTGAATGGGTGTGTAAGTGAAAAGGCGCAAATGAGTATATAAAAGTGCACGTGTGCAAATGTGAGAGAACGTAAAGTGAAATGACAGTGTGCAAAACGATAAAGTGGATAAAGTGATAGTGTGCAAAGTGGTAAGATGGTGAGAGAGTGTGTGAAGTGATAGTGGGTAAAGTGGTAAGTGATAGGGGGTAAAGTGGTGATGTACGAAGTGAAAATGTGCTTTAGGAATGCATGAGCCCTAGAGGAATGCAAGCACATCGGGTACGGGGAGACCCTAAATCGTGACTTTTGATTTTCCTTTTGGTTAGAAAAAAAATGGGCGTGCTAAGATTATGTGTAGCCAAACTCGTCCGTTTCCCTTACCAGAAGGGTAACTCCCTAAGCTACGCAAGCAAACGAGTTAGTCTAAAATGAGAATGCAAACCTAAATATGTAAGGGACGGGTTAGGGGGGCATGCAAAAATAAGAAATACTAAAATGAAAATATGCATGAATTTGTAGTGAGGCATGCAGATGTGATACTAACGAAAGGGGGACGGCCCTGTTGGGTTTAGTATTGGACTAGCCCTTAACTAACGTTCTCTCACGAACATTGGACTTGTAAGAGCTCGAGGGGAAGACCATGACTAGCATTGGACTAGCCACGGTAACGTACATTTCATCCACATAATCAAATATAATACTAAAAGCAAATAGACATGCAAAGCACATAGTTTCACATAGCACCTAACACATAAAGCATGCTTATCCAGATGCAGAATCCTAGGGAAAGCGATTAAACACATAGGCATATAGGCACACACAAACACATAGCGCACAAGCCCTATCTATTACAAAAGGGGATGCCTACTACAATCTAAGGGGGGAAGACTTGGAAAATAAAAATAATATTCTAACTATTACAAATTGGGGTTCAAATGCCCTCAAATGACTTGCTAATTAAAGAAAGTGAAATAAAAGGAAAGCGCAACAAGCAATTAAACCATTAATAAAAATGAAAGGCGAATTAAAGCATGCATATTCACACAAAATATATAGGAGCACGTAGGACAAATAAAATCAAGACGATAGAGGTTACCTCCCTTGAGTTGGGGCCCTAATGGAGTGAAATCAATTTATTTATCCTCCAAAATAAAAGAAAGGGTCAAGGTATTACTTTAATCAAGAAATAATCACATGAAATGGGAACAAGCATGAAATTGAATCAATCCAAGGTGTTTAAAGGAAGGTAAACAACCCATGTAAAATTAAAATAAGTAATGACTTGATTGCCAAAACTAAAGAAATTTGAGGGGGTCAATTTGATTGATTTGTCCAATTGTTTGGGCCATAGTAAAATTAGACAAGAAGCAAGGGGTTGGAATGCAATGATTGGAAGCTTTTCATGCAACCCAAGCAATCCACGAAGGAAAACAAACTTCTGCAACGCTTTCTATTAAGTTTCAACAACCGAAACAAAACCTGTTGCACCTTGTTTTCAAATGCAGATTTCAAACCCGAACACACGGCTTTAAACAAAGCAACAAACTACATAATCACCACCATCCAAACAAAGCCAGAAACCTAGAAAGATATCATGCGAAATTCTGGAAAAACATGCAAACACGGTTCGGCAACCTGGATGTTTATTTTTCCAGCAATTATTCAAACATGATTCAAGTGCTTTTTTTTTAGACCCAAACACACAAACTCAGCACCAAACCTGCCAATTCTTCCCTTTAACACTAGATTAAACATGCAATTTAACTGTAAAGATTCATTGAGCAGCCATGGAAAAGAAAACTGCACAAAAAATGCAATGGCCTTTTGTTTTGCTGCGAATTTTGCAGCTTCAAGCTCGCCTAAATTAAATGCCGAAACATTGCATTAGACTCACCATTTATCCACCAAACTCACACACATATTCACTCACCCATTGATCGATGTTCAAGCATGGTATCTTCCCTTAACTATTCCAAACGAAAATGTTCCAGGTCCAAGAAAGCAAGAACAACAACCAAAATACAACAAAAAACCTTATTACTTTGTTTGAAAACGTTTAGCTACAACATTCAAGAAAGCAATCCAATCTTGAACCAAAACCTGAACTCATCATGAAGATATAGTATTAACACGCAAGGGACAGCTTGAAACAAACATTGCTCATGGTATCACAAATAAACAGCAAACAACAACGAGGATATCAAACCAACTACCAACTTCAGTATTCAAAAAAAAAAAAAAAAAAAGCTGCTGCATCAAGTCGTTTGTTTCAATCTTATTGCAGCAACCTGTGGTTCCTCATACCAGTGACTAGAGAATGACTCAATGTATCTGAAAAGCAAGAACATGAAACACGGGAAAGGGGAAACGTCCTATGAGCTTTTGGGGCACCAAAGTGCACAAATGACCTGACCATTTGCCAAATTTCAACCCAAATTTCAGAAAAATAAAAATGTGAATCAGAAAATGCGCATGAAAGGAAATCAATGACTTATGTCCATGATTTCCATCAAGAAGGTTATAAACACAGCTTTGGCAATGAAAATGCAAGTAAAAGGGCTTCAAATGAACAATCAAAACTAGTCATAACTCCTCTCGCATACACAGGGCTTCACTAGACTCATTCTAAACAAATGAACTAAACTACAAGTCACCCAAACAACGATCATCGAGCATGCAAATTTGGAATGGAAAACTTTGACAGCCAAAATATATCATGCAACCTACTCCATGTCGAAATGGACAAAATTGCAGCAAGTAAACAATGACTTGACACTCTTTGGACTCCATACAACCCTCATGAATCACTGCCCAAACACATGACCAAGAAAATCTAATGTAGAAAGACAGCATCTTTGGGCAGTGTACCATGAACCAACGCAAGAAACGACCCTTAAATTCTCGGCCATATCCACAAGCTCAAAACAACAGCAGCACATACTTATCAAACACCAAACAAACCCACAATTCTCACGGCGTCATAATTTATCAAACAGAAATTATCTACAGGAAAAAGGCTAGAAGAAATCTTACAGCGAGCTTTCTGATTCCGTTGAGTAGTGGTTTCACTCGGAGAATAGCCATATGTGATGGTAGTGGAGTCAGCTCAGTTTCTTGCTTAGTTTCTCCTTTCTCTTGCTCAGCTCCGGAACCTTTGCCTCTTGCTTTCTAGTTTCTCCAAAGCCCGTAACTTTCCTTAGTTCCTCTACCCAAAGCCCTTTCTTTTCTTTCCAAACCTATCCAACAGCTACTTTCTTCAGCCCCGAAACCCTCTCAAAGCTCTCTCTTTTTTACTTTTCTTGTCTTTGTTTCCAGTAGCCTTTCTTGCTCGTCTGTTTTCCCTCTCCGACTCTCAGCCGTCACACGGATCCCCTAGCTCTTTTCTTTTCCTTTGCTTTTTCCTGCCTCAGCCGCCCACTCTCCTCTTGCTTCATCAGCCGTCATCCGACCCCCTTCTAAAACCTCCCTCATTTGCCTTTTATATTCACTCAATCCTTGGTTGGACGATGCAGATGAACTCTAAGTTCATCTGATTTCAGAACCGTTAGATGATTCTTGATAAACAAGAACTTAGCATTTCTGGATGGAGGCCAAGATAGCCTGTACTATGGCAATCCAACGGAGGTAAAAAAAATGAAGAAAATCAGAGATAAAGAATTGAAAAAAATGTAATTGCAAATTTTCTTTCTACTTCCTGTTAGTACAAGGCTTAAGAGAAGTAGCGCGTGTGCACGTGACTTTCCCCACCCCTCTCTTTTTTTTTTATAAATTTAGTGCAAAAACATCTTACAAAAATGAAAATGATGAACCTAACTTAATAAATAAAAATAAATAAAAAATAATAAAAATAAAGTTAAAAATAAAAATAAAATTTTGGTGTCTACAGTTTGCCCCTCTTTATCTCGAGTTTCGAAGAAATTCAAGACAAAAACGTAGACACCAAATACTTACCTGTATTTATTCTGCCTTGAACATGAAAATGGTTAGTGGGATAACACCCGGACTTGCCGTGACATCGGCCAGTGGCATAAATACCCGAGCCTGCCGAAACTTGAAATCCAATATGACAAAAACGGTTAGTGGGATACTACCCAAGCTTACCGACATTCCAAATTCGGTGCGATAAAATGGTCAGTGGGATACAACCTAAACCTGCCGACATTGGTGGCATAAAATTCAAACCCAATGTGATGTTGGTGGCACAAAATTCAAGCCCAATATGATGTGAACGATCAGTGGGATAAAACCCAATCCTGTCGTGGTTGATGGGATAAAATCCTATCCCAACGTACCATTGGTCGGTGGATAATACCGTAACCGCCTTCAATTGGTCAGTGGGATCAATACTCGAGTCTGCCCTCACTTGGTCAACGAGATAATATCTGAACCAACCATACTATTGATCAACGGAATAACAACCCGAACCTGCCATAGCATCGGCCAGTGGATAATATCCGAACTGCCACTCCATTGGTTAGTGGGATCCATACCCGAGCCTACCATCCATTGGTCAGTGGGATCAACACCCGAGCCTCCCTTCATTTGGTCAGTAAGATAATATCTGAACCAACCGTACTATTGATCAGTGGGATAACAACCCGAGCCTGCCATAGCATCGGCCAATGGATAATATCCGAACTGCCATTCCACTGGTCAGTGGGATCCATACCCGAGCCTACCATCCATTGGTCAGTAGGATAATACCTGAACCAACCCTACCCTTGATCAGTGGGATAATACCCGAGTCGGCCATAGCATCGGCCAGTGGATAATATCTGAACCTGCCTTCAATTGGTCAGCGGGATCAATACTCGAGTCTGCCATTCAATTAATTAATGGGATCAACACCTGAGCCTGCTATTCAATTGATCAGTGAGATAATATTTGAACCAACCGTACTATTGATCAGTGGGATAACAACCGAGCTTGCCATAGTATCGGCCGATAGATAATATCCGAACCGCCATTCCATTGACCAGTGGGATCTATACCTGAACCTGCCTTCAATGGTTTAATTGGTCAGTGGGATCAACACCCGAACCTGCCGAAATTTAGCCAGTGGGATCAATACCCGAGTTTGCCTTCACTTGGTCAGTGGGATCAACATCTGAACCTGCCTCAATTGGTCAATTGGTCAGTGAGATTAACACCCGAGTCTGCATTCACTTGATCAGTGAGATAATATCCGAACCAACCGTACTATTGATCAGTGGGATAACAACCCGAGCCTGTCATAGCATGATCAGTGGGATAACAACCCGAGCCTGTCATAGCATCAGCCAGTGAATAATATCCGAACCGCCTTCAATTGGTCAGTGGGATCCATACCCGAGCCTGCCGACATTTGGTCAGTGAGATAATATCTGAACCAACCGTACTATTGATCAGTGGGATAACAACCCGAGCCTGCCATAGTATTGGCCAGTGGATAATATATGAACTGCCATTCGATTGGTCAGTGGGATCAATACCCGAATCTGTCTTCAATTGGTCAGTGGGATCAATACCCGAACCTGCCATTCAATTGGTCGGTGGGATCAATACCTGAGCCTGTTAAGACTGATAAAATACAACAAGATAAAACAGTCAGTGGGATACAACTCAAACCTGCCGAAATGATTGGTCAGTGGGATAACACCCGACCCTGCCTTCACTTAGGCTTGGATCAGTGAGATGAATACCCGAGCCTGCCTTCACTTTTAACTCCAGCACAATAGAACGGTCCTAATGTCAAATTGGTCAAGGAATTGAATGTAATTGACAAGAAGGGGGATAGAAGGGTGCGCGGCGGACGCTAAGACATCGCCAACAAGAATTAAATTTGATTTTTCAAGAAACAAGAAATTGATTTTGATTTTTGATTTTTCTATTTTTTCTGATTTTTTTTTTATTTTTTGATTTTTTTTTATTTTTTGGGATTTTTCTGAATTTTGATCTTTTCGAGAACATCTTTTTAAAAATAATTTACCCTAGTGTATGGCCCTTTTTTTCCCTTCTTTCTTCTCTTTTTTCCGGTATCGGCCTTTCACATCACTAGATGCTTCTTTATCGATTTCAGCCATGAATACCTGCACAGGGGGCTTACCGCAGTACAACATACATTTCAATTTCTTATAAAAAAAATTAATGCAACTACTACTCATGAAAGAGCAACGTGATTGATTCGAAAATAAATTACTTGATTCTTGCGCGAAATTCTCAAATGTATTACAAAAAATTTGCCCCATTGTGGGTTTATTCTGCGAAATCTTACAAATAAAAATTTTCCCTACTTTGGGCTCTTTTGTTTGCAAAAATTTGTTTGGACGACTTTCCATTTATTTGAACAAAGTACGAAACTATGTTTCCTAAAATTTAGAAGATAATCTCATAATGTGAAGAAAATTAAACGTCTTGTTTAAACTCATTCAAAAAAATTTCATGATGAATTTTTCAAAATAATATCAAATTACAAAAGATTTCTTTCTCACTTTAACATCGATACTTAGGGTAACGGGTCACCACTTCTTGTTAGCCCATCTTTCAGGACTAATCAAGTGGGTATTATTTCGGATTTTGAGGTGGCTAAAACAAAATGAGAGGTTAGGATCTGTCTTTTCTTGTGCCCAAATTATATGTAACACATTCAATATCACATCTTAGTGAAAGCAAATAATTTGTCACCCTTATTTCTTAAGAAAGCTCAGTCAACATATAAGCCTTATGAGCTTGTAACATATGGGTAGCAATGATAGCTAAACATGTGAAAACTGATTATAGCCTTATGATCATGAGTGATTGATGGATTCTTTAGAAGCATAATCCTCATTTCCAGTTGTCATGAAAGATAAGTCAGCTATGGACTTTATGAACTTGTAATGTGGCTTGAAAACGATAGTTAAATAAATAAGATTTTTAAGGACATTGCACTGAAGATCGCATTTCTTCCAAAAAAAAAAATTGCTTCAATTTTGGATTCGAAGATCTTAGATTTTGTTTGATTTTTATCATCACTCAACAGGGACTTTCAGCATCGAATCTTTTTTGCATTTATTTTGATTGCTTTTTTTTTCTTTTTCTTTTCAAAGGTGTCCTTCCGGGTTTTCACATGATAAGCAGTGTCAACCTCACACCTAATCAATTCAGAAATACATCTAAAAAATTTTCTGGCATCAGTATAAGAGCATCAATTCCCAATTAATTACAAAATTTCTTGACAGAAATATTGCGAAGAACAGAAGTCAGGACTTTCAGTTTTTGTAATGGGTCTGGTGGGGTGGTTAGAAAAGTTAATGCTTAAAAGTTGATTTTAAAAGTGATTTAAATGATCTGAGATCACATTATTGTATCAACCCTCTTTTAGGGTTAAATCAAAACTTGCTCCAATTTATTCTCACTGAGGTTCTTTTCTCTTTCATTTTCTTCTCTTTTTTTTCTTTTCAGCCTTCTGCCATTTCTTTGAAATTTTCAAAATTTTGCCCCAGTTTATACTTAACCAAGATTCTCTTTTGTTCTTTTTCCTTTTTTCTGCTTTTGTTGCTTTATCATTTTTCATCTCTTGAGATTTTTTTTTCTTTTTCAACTCAAACTTGCTCCAGTGTGGGACTTGCGATCCTCAGGAATTGCCAAACGATGTATTTATTCTGAAGGTTTAAAAGGAATAATTAGGGATAAAATATTTGACTAGAAAAGAAGAGGGCCTGACTTTTTATTCTATTCCTTACATTAGCTCTGAAAGAAAACTTTCGTTAATGCGAAATTTCTTACATGCATCTGAATTAATTGACTGAGAAAGATTCCTGTTCATCCATATCTGTGAAACATAAGTGATCCGTTGGACAATACCCTTCCTTTTCCTTTTCTCTTTCTTTTTTCAAAATTAAAGCCCAGAGATTGATGGTAGAATCAAATTTTCCCAATTTGCAATTTCCTCTTTTTTTTCAAATTCTCCGATCTCCTTCCCCAGTATGGGGTGCGATTATAAATGCTTTGAAAAGAACCACCCATTTTAACTCAAATGAGGATGCAAGGGGTAAATAGTGTTTAGATTGTAGAAACGATGGCCAAAGCATCATTCTTAAGTTTCATGACAACCAAAGTAACGAAACGCTCATTGAGAATCCATTCTCTTTTGATATTTGAACATTTTTCAATGTAGGGTAGTGATCATTAAGCCTCTTATTTGAAACGAAATTATTCTTTCAAAAACTCAGATGGGAGAGCAAATGATAAAATCTGTATAGCCAGGGAAACAAACACTTAAAGTATCATCCCAATTTTCAAAACAAACAAGAATAATGTACATTTTTGCTTTCACTGAGATGTGGATTGACTCTGATTAAACACAATGGACATTTTCAAGCAAAGATTGCCCTAATTTGTAATTTATCAATCAATGTAACTGATTTTTGGATGCTAATAGAAGTGGGCAAAATATGAATTGTACAGTGAAGGAGAAAAGGTATTTCATTGGGCCTTTCGAGTGACCTCTTTTAATTTTGAGTACTCTTATTGTACAGTTCGGATCGCCAATCTAGTGTACGTAAGGATTTTAGAAAGCATACACTTGTGAATTTTCAGGCTAGAGGTTGAAAAAATCTCAATTTGGTCTTATTTCTTAAAATTCATCATGAAATCTCCAATGAGCAAAAATAAAGAATGAAATGTACATGAATATACACAAAACAATAATTGTCCAAAAACTTTATTGCTGAAAAAGTTTAAAACAAAATTTCTCGTTCAATTATAATACAAGTGAGAAGAAAAAAACTTCTAAAGAGCTCAACATATATACGTTTTTTGTCTCCTTTTCTTTGGAGCAAAAATGTATTAACAAGTCAAATATACAAAATTTTTCTTTGAAAAACAATTATGAAATCTCTTAGAGGCTTTAGCCTAACGCTTCCAAATAGATCCTTTATGTTTTCATTGCAAGGCCTGCCTAAGAATCAAGTAATACTTGTAATTTTCAAATTTTAATAGACATAGAAAAATATTTTCTCTTTATTAAAGTATTTTTATGAATGCAGAGGAGGGGGAAAAATAAAAGAAAAAAAAATCCAGAGTTAGTAAGCAAGACTATAAAATCGGTATGCATGTCCTATGGAGGAGCCCTTTATGCCAAGAGTAGGCCTAACATGAAAATGCAATCCTCTAGGGTAGGCACCATACAATACCTGATAAATCCGATCAACTGATTGAGTGAAAAATAATTTGAAAAATTTGACCAGTTGGAGTGAGAAGAGACATTTGCCCTAAACATGAGGACGAAATCCGAATGGATTGCTTGCTTTGATCAACACATAAAATGATGTGTAAAAGAGATTGTGTCGCCCCCCACTTTTTGATAATGGTGGTGTGAGTAGTGTGAGATATGAATGTGAATGTGTGTGAAAGTGAAAAATGAAAGGCCGTGGGATTGTGAAATGCGACGGTTTGGCCAAATAAAGTTCAAAAGGGTTTTTTGTATCAAAAATGGAGTCGCCACTTGGTATAGAGTTAGGGTGTACCAAGTCACCCAAAAATGATTTTTGTTTTTGAATAAAAAAGTAAATAAACCCTTTTAAAGAACTTTTGGGTCTACGTAACCAAAGAAAGGGATCGGGGGTCACATTTGATAAGGGAGAAGGCAAAGGCAACGCCTAAGGCACTCCCTTACCCTAATCAATGCTAGTTGCGCGATTTAGCCCCACTTTTCCTAATTCTTCTACCCAAGGTATGTATCGCATGTTGGATATGACTAATGGATGCAAAAAGAAAAGAAAAAATGCAATCCTAAATCTAAAATGTCTCTTATGAGGCTTTTTGGTCCCAACCACATGAATTGTGGTGGCCAATAAGGAAAACTCTCATAGAAGTCATGGTTAATGCAAGTGAATGACTCAAATTTGAGTGTAAGTGTGCAAATGTATGAGGGATGCAAAATGCAAATAAAAAGGTAAGTGCAAGTGTGCGAATGTAAGAAAAGTGCATGTGTGCACATGAAAGGAAAGTGTATGTGTGCCAATTGAGAAAGTAAGGGTGTTTGTGTGCAAGTGAATGAAAATAGGGTATGATAGTAGTAAATAAGTGCAATGTGTGAGACATGTCATTTGAATTGAAAAAGGTATAAGTAGTGAAAAAATGTGGATAAAAAGGTGAGGAAATGGTATGAGAATGTATGAATCTAGAGGAATGCATCAAGTCGGGTATGGGGACTCCTACTTTGTGACTTTAATTTTCCCTTGGATTAGAAGGAAGAACTAGCGTGCTAAGGCTATTGAATAGCCACACTCGCTCGTTTCCCTTATCGAAAAGGGATTCTCAAGCAAAAGTACCCTATACCTAGCATGAGGATGCAAAACCTAAAATGAGGGGGGAAGGTTGGAGGAGCATGCCAAATGATAGAAAACTAAGAAAAATGCATGGAATGTAGTAAAACATGCAAGTACGTTCTATCGAGAAGGAACGGCCTATTGGGTCTAGCGTTGGACTAGCCCTTTCTATGAATTCCTACTAGCGTTGGACTAGTGGAAACGGAAAAATGAACCACAACTAGCGTTGGACTAGTGTGGTGACGTGCATTCATCCATCATATTCATCCACGACTATAGAAAACAAGTAGACATGCCAAACACTCGTAAACACGTAGCACGTAACACTTAGCATGCTCGACTAGATGCAAGAACCTAATAAAGCGGTAACACGTAGCACATAGACAAGCAATCAAGCTAAGGAGCCTATTACATTTGCTAACTAAATCAAAAGGGGAAGGGGAAAATGGACAAAAATGCTCGCCAAGCTCTATCTATTACAAGCCAAGAGGTGTACACATACCCCATAAAAGAATAACTTAACAAAAAGCAAGAGTAAATGAAATAAAGGAACTAAAGAAAGGCAAGGAAAGCAAATTAGACATGCAATTCTTACTTAGCACGTTGGATCACATAGAAGAGACAAAAAAGGATAAAGAAATTATACCTCCCCCATTGGTGATGTTAGTAAAGTGAACAAGACTTAACTTGGGCTAGAATCACCAAACACAGAGATAATTTGGGCTAAAAACCACCAAAGCAAGGGATTAATGCACCAATTAAATAGTAAAGTATAAACAAAGTAAGCAAATCCCTCAATTGCAACTCAAATGAAATCAAATGATGCATAAATTCCAAAAAAGTAAAATTATGGGTCAAATTTCTAAAATAGGAAAATCATCAAGGACCCGATTGCAAATATTACCGATCACCCAAGTCCAGTTGAAGCATTTTGAGGACACCAAGGGTCCAAAAGTAAAGACAGAGTCAAGCAATGGTTCAAATTGCAATTACTCCATGACTCAATTGCAAGAGATTGAAATGTAATTGGGCACTTATAACATTACTAGAGGCTAAAGGGATCAAAGTATAATTTTTATGAAAACTTGCATGCATGCATACGAAGATGATTTCTGCATTTAAAGCTTTCTGCAACTAAAAATGAACGCCGGCTGCATTTTCACTTCATAAGCAAATTCTAAGCAAGCTTGATTAAAACCATTTCATCTATCCAAACTTCAAAAACAATCAAAACTCCATATCCAACAAGCAAAACGTAGAAGGAAATTAGGTAAATTCTCATGAAACTTTCATGCAAGATGGAAGAAGATGGCTGCAACTGAAGGCTTCGGCAGCAAATTTTTGACAAGCTGATAAAACTCTTTAGCTACAAAACAAACTGCAACTTTCATTTCCGTTGCAGATTTCAACCTTTAAACACAGTTTTGATCAAAACCTCTTCAAACAAACATCAAAGATCCAATCTAAAGAACAAACTTATTGAAACTTAACATCTAACATGCAAAAAGGAAACTTAGGATAGGATCATGAAGCCAGTAGCTTTCTCCCTCCTGGTTTCTTTTCATTACGACATGCGACATTTGATAGCCGACTGAATACACTCACTGAAGAGTATCATCTTTTAATTGAAAACACAATCACCACTCATCTTAACATGATGAAAAGCATGAACTTGACTTTTAACTAAAAGAAACTCAGCCACGAGACCCCTACAACCCTTTGGTTTCAGTCAACTTCTTAATGGTTTCAAACTGCGGAAATACTTTGTTATTCACCCCAAACATGTTCATGTGAAGTAACCCAAGTAAAGTCTATCAATTCCACAAACTGAAAAGCAAATGCAAGACCTTTAACTATCCTTGTTGACATCTCCTAGCACAAATATCTAACCCAAGGGATCCAATCAAAGCGACTGGATGGAAAAAAAATGCAGCAAAAGAAAGAATGAAACTTGCGGCAATTTTCCAGTCATGTTTGTTTTCAATTGTTGTGTTCGTTCGAAACGCAATTTCTGATTTCTTGGAGGAAAAGCTAACAAAACACCAGTTTTGTTCATGAAAAACTCCACATAATTTCTGATTTCTTCTTTGCAATTTTCCCTTTCATACATAAAAATCCCAAGCAAAATCATGCAAAATCTGGAAAAATGTTCTCTAATTTCACAACTGTGACATTCTGGGCATACGCAAATAACAAGTTTCAACCAAAGCAACAATCTTTCTCACCAACACAACACTTTATACCACTCTCAGCATCAAACAGATCAAACTTCTTTCCAACGCAAGATTATAACAGAAACATGGAGTTAACAGTAAAAAAAACGCTAAATGCAGAGAGCAAAAGAACGAAAGAAAGTTCAGGAATTACTTCTTGGTAATATGAACAGATTCCAGTTGTTGGTGGAACGCTGCAAAATTTTCCTTTGGGACTGACGGGCCACAGCTTCGAACTCCAATCCGATTTCTCCTTCTCGTTCCAGCCCTCGGTTATTCCTTTCTTTTCCTCCTAACTCAGCCGCCGATTGTTCTTGCTTTCCCGTTCCTCTTTTCTTTCCTCACTTTCTTTCTCCCTCTTGACTGCGTTTCTCCTTTTCTCAAAACCCTCGCTGTTCTCTTCTCTGTTTCTCTCTACAGCCGCCAATCTCGATCCTCTCTACTTCAGTCTCTCTTTTCACCCTTTTTCAACCTCTCAGCCGACCTCCCTATACTCTCTACTCTGTCGCTGTTTTCTTTTCCTTTCCTTTCCAGATTTGCGGCTGTCAACCTCTCTCTATCCCCGTATGCTCTCCTCTAAAGCTGTGTTTTCTGTTCTATTTATACCAAGTTAGCAACCCTAAAACCCTCCGCTATCTCTGCTATATTTGCAGCCAAAGGGCTGGCCGAGTCTTCCTTTGCAAGCTGCGAAAATACGCTTTTTTTTAGATAAAATAATAATAATAATAATAACAATAATAGAAACAAAATAACATGTAATCAAAAAATGTTTGTAACGTAAAATAAAACCAACTTTCTCCCAAATTAATTTTTCCTCCATTTTTCTCTTTTTCCTTCTCTCAACTTTTTTTTTTAAGGAAACATTGAATTTAATTAAAAAACTAAAGCATATTTTTTTAATGCTTTTCCTTTTCTTTTCGAGAAATTCTATAAAAATAATAAAATAAAACTAAAAACTAAAAAGCGAATAAAACTAACACGACAAATAAAAAAACTAAAAAATAAAAAGTAAATGAAATTACACCAAAAATTTGGTGTCTACAGTTTGCCCCTCTTTGTCTGAGTTTTGGAAAAACTTGAGACAAAAAAATAGACACCAAATACTTACCTGTGTTATTTGGCTGCGAATGATCCGAACGACGGACGCTTCTGAAACGAGGACTGACCTCTTTAACAGGAATTTTTTCCTTTTCTTTTTCGAAATGAAATGGGAACTGACCCAAACGAGAAACTTTAAAATCAGGACTGACCCGAGACAAGCAAATTTTAAAACCGGGACTGACCCGAGACAGAAAATTTAAACGGGACTGACCCGAGGGGACTGACCCCAATATAAAATTAAAATCGGGACTGACCCGAGACAAGCAAATTTTAAAATCGGGTTAAAAAATAAAAACAGCCGCAAGGGAGAAAAGGTGAGGACTGGCTAGTGACGGCTGAAAATCTAGGAGGAGAGGTTTTTGGACGGCTGGAGTTATGTGAGGGAAAAGGGGAGCAAGGCTAAAGATGAAAAGAGGAGAGGGGGCGAGGAGGTTTCGGGTCTAAAAAGCTGAGCATGAGAGAATAGGGAGCCGAGAGAGGGACAGGAAAAGGAGTTACGGCTGAGGGTTGAGAGAATAGAACATATGACGGCGGATGAAAAATGGGGGGGGAGCTGAGAGCGAAGTGGGGATGAAGTTGACGGCTAGAAAATCTAGAGAGAAAGCTGAGAGAGGGAGGGGGATCGGAGAGATAGAAAACATCAGAGGAAAAAGAGAGCTGGGGAGAGAGCCGAGAGGAAGAGAGCATCGGAGGGACTGGTGACGCAAAGCTGGAGTCTTGGAAAAGAGAAAGAGAGATCGAGGGAGTGTAGGGACAGACTGAGAAAGAGAGAGCTGACGGCTGAGTAGAGGGAAGCAGAGAAGTCCAAGAGCGGAGTTAGGGTCAACAGAAATTTAAAATCGGGACTGACCCGAGGGCACTGACCCCAACAGAAATTTAAAATCGGGACTGACCCGAGACAGGAAATTTAAAATCGGGACTGACCCGAGCAAGAAATTTAAAACGGAACTGGCCCGAACAGGAATTTTAAAACAGGATTAACTCGAACAGAAATGTAAATGGGATAGACCCGGACGAAAATGTAAATGGGATAGACCCACGGGATAGACCCGGACAGAAATGTAAATGGGATAGACCCACGGGATAGACTCGAACAGAAATGTAAATGGGATAGACCCAGACAGAAATGTAAATGGGATAGACCCACGGGATAGACCCGAACAGAAATGTAAATGGGATAGACCCAAACAGAAATGTAAATGGGATAGATCCACGGGATAGACCCGGACAGAAATGTAAATGGGATAGACCCGAATAGAAATGTAAATGGGATAGAACCAAACAGAAATATAAATGGGATAGACCCACGGGATAGACCCAGACAGAAATGTAAATGGGATAGACCCACGAGATAGATCCGAACAGAAATGTAAATGGGATAGACCCAAACAGAAATGTAAATGGGATAGACCCACGGGATAGACCCGAACAGAAATGTAAATGGGATAGACCCAGACAGAAATATAAATGGGATAGACCCACGGCTAGTGGCGATGTAAATGAAATGCCGGTATATATGAAAAAACTGTATATGATTTGTTTGGAAAATTATCCAATGATTTGCCCCAGTGTGATGCATTGGTCAGTGGGATTAAACCCTAGCCTGCCTTAGTTGATGGTACCAAATCCAAGCCCAACGTGAACTTTGTGATGTTGGCGGCACAAAATCCAAGACCAACGTCATTTTTATGAAGTTGGCGGCACGAAATCCAGGCCCAACGTGAAATTTACGATGTTGGCGGCACCAAGTCCAGGCCCAACGTGCTTTTTGTGGGGTTGGCGGCACGAAATCCAGGCCCAACGTGAACTTTGTGAAGTTGGCGTCACGAAATCCAGGCCCAACGTGGTATAAGCGGCCAGCGGGATAGAACCCAGTTCTGCCGAGGGTAGAATAAAACACACGCGTTAGTGAGATAGACTCGATGCTAACGGTGGTAGGATGAAACACACACGTTAGTGAGATGGGCTCGATGCTAACGATGATAGAATGAAAACGCACGCATTAGTGAGATGGACTCGATGCTAACGGTGGTGGAATGAAAACGCACGTGTTAGTGAGATAGACTCGATGCTAACGGTGGTAGGATGAAACACACACGTTAGTGAGATGGACTCGATGCTAACGGTGGTGGAATGAAAACGCACGCGTTAGTGAGATAAACTCGATGCTAACGGTGGTGAAATGAAAACGGACTCGATGCTAACGGTGGTGGAATGAAAACGCACGCGTTAGTGAGATGGACTCGATGCTAACGGTGGTTGAAGTCAGTAAATTAAATGTGGTTGTCAAGAAAAGAGGTAGAAGGGTGCGCAGCGGACGCTGAGATTTGCCAACAAGAAATGAAAAATGAATTTTCAAGAAATAAGAAATTGGATTTGATTTTTGATTTTTCTGATTTTTCTGACTTTTTTTTTCTTTTTTTTCTTTTTTTTTCGAGAGGATTTTTTCCAAAATAATTTGGCCCAGTGTCGGGTCCATTTTTCCCTTCTTTCTTCTCTTTCTTCGGCATTGGCCTTCCACATCACCAGATGCTCTTTCGTCAATTTCAACTATGAATACCTGCACAGGGGGCTTTCCAAAGTATGATATGCACTCAAACTTCATGAAAAGGGCAGCGTGATTGATTTGAAAAATGCATTATTTGATTTTTGGACGAAATTCTCAATTGGACTACACAAATATTTGCCCCTGTGTGGGCTTGTTTTCACGAAATCTTATAAACAAAATTTTTGCCCCAGTATGGGCCATTTAATTGCAAAAACTTGTTTGGATGACTTTCCATTTATTTGAACATTGTAAGAAACTATGTTTCCAAAAAGAAAAATTTCATGATGAATTTCTTGAAATAAAAGCAAATCACAGACGATTTCTTCCTCACTTTTAGCATCTGTGTTTTGGGTAATGGGTCACCATTTCCAGTTGGCTCATCTTCAGGACCAATCAAGTGACTTTATTTCTGATTTTGAGGTGGCCAAGGAAAATGAGAGGTCAAGATTTGTCTGGTTCTTGTGCCCAAAATTGTAATGCATTCAACATCACATCTTAGTGAAAGCAAAGAGTTTGTCATTCTTATTTCTTAAGAAAACTTAGTCAACGTATAAGCTTTATAGGCTTGCAACAAAATGGGTAGAAGCGATAGCTAAACCTGTGAAAACTGGTTATACCCCCATGATCACAAATGATTGATGGATTTCTTACGAGCATAATCCTCACTTTGGATTGTCATGAAGGAATAAGTCAACGATAGACTTTGTTAGCTTGTAATGTAGCTCGAAAACGATAGTTAAAGAATAAAACTTTCAAGGACATTGCACCGAAGATCGCATTTTTCAAAATTGCCCCTATTTTGAACTCAAAGATCTTAGAATTTGTTTGTATTCTTCTCATCATTCACCAGGGACTTCAGCGTTTAATTTTATACATTTTCTTGCATTTACTTTTTTTTTCGCCTCTTTTTCCTTTCCCTCAACTTGATGGGTTTCCACATGGTGAGTAGCGTCAACCCCATACCCAGGCAATTCAGAAATACAGCTAAAATTTTCCGGCATCAGAAATTTTCTTGACAGAGCCATTGCAAAGAACAGAAGTCAGGACTTTCAGCTTTTGTAATGGGGTCTGGTGGGGTGTTTAGAAAAGTTAAGGCTTGAAGGCAGATTTCAAGGGTGGTTTGAATGACCTGAGATCGCATTATTGCGTCAACCCTATTTTAGGGCTAAATCAGAATTTTGCCCCAGTTTATGCTCAATTGAGGCTTTTTCTCTTTCATTTTCTTTCTTCTTTTGATTTTTCGGCTTTCTGCCATTTTTGAACTTTCACAAAATTTGCCCCAATTTATTTTTGAACTGAGGTTCTCTTTTCTCTTTTCCTTTCCATTTTGTTGCATTATCACTTTTCACTTCTTGAAACTTTTTCTTTTCCAACTCAAACTTGCCCCAGTGTGGGATTTGCGATTCTCAGGGATTGCCAAATGAAGTATTTTATTCTGAAGGCTCAAAAGGGATAACTAGAGATAGAATGCTTGATCGGAAAAGAAGAGGGCCTGACTTTTATTCTATTCCTTACAATAACTCTGAAAGGAAACTTTCATTAATGGGAAATTTCTGGCATGTATCTGAATTAACTGACTGAGGAAGACCCTTGTTCATCCATATAAATGAAACATAGGCGGTCCGTGCGGACAAATCTCTTCCTTTTCTTCTTCTTCTTCTTTTTTTTCAAAATTGGAACCCAAATGGAATCAAATTTCCCCAATTTGCGGTTCCCTCCTTATTCTAGCATTTTTGCTTTTCCCCTTTTTGAGAAAATTGTCCAATCTCCCTCCCCAATGTGGGGTACGATCGTAAGTGCTTTGAAAAAAATCGCCCATTTTAGCTCAAATGAGGATGCAAGGGGTAAATACTGTTTAGGTTGTAGAAACGATGGCCAAAGTATCATTCTTACGCTTCATGACAATCAACGTAACGCAATGCTCATTGAGAATCCATTCCCCCTTTTGATATTTGAAAATTTTTCCATGTAGGGTTGTGATCATCAATGCGCTTATTTGAAACGAAATTATTTTTTTAAAGGCTCAAACGGGAGAGCAAATGATAAAATCTGTATAGATAGAGAAGCGAACGCTTGAAGTATCATTCCAAATTTTCAAAACAAATAAGAATAATGCACATTTTGCTTTCACTTAGATGTGAATTAGACACAATGGACATTTTTCAAGCAAAGATTGCCCCAATTTGTGATTTATCAATCAATGTGACCGATTTTATTTTGGGGTCAAATGAAGGAGAAAAGGTATCTCATAGGGCCTTTTGAGTGACTCTTCATCTCTTTTTTCTGAGCACTCTTATTGTATAGCTCGGATCACCGATCAAGTGTAAGGATTTTAGGAAGCATACACTTGTGAATTTTCAGGCTAGAGGTTGAAAAAATCTCAATTTGTTTTATTTCTCAAAATTCATCATGAAATCTCCAATGAGTAAGAATAAAGAATGAAATGTACATAAATATACACAAAATAATAATTGCCCAAAAATTTTATTGCTGAAAAAGTTTGAAACAAAATTTCTCGTTCAATTATGATACAAATGAGAATAGAAAACTTCTAAAGAGCTCCACATATATACTCTTTTTGTCTCCTTTTCTTTTGACACAAAAATATATTAACAAATCAAATATACAGAATTTTCCTTGAAAGCAATTATGAAATCTCTTAGAAGCTCTTAGCCTAGAGCTTTCAGATGGATCTTTCATGTTTCCATTGTTGAATCTGCCCAATAATCAAATAATACTTTCCAAACTTTATCGGATCAAAAATTGTTATCCAATATAGGAAAATATTTTCATCTTATTGAAACATTTTTTATGAATACAGGGGAGGGGGGAAACAAAAGAAAAATACCCCGAGTTAGCAAACAAGAATATAAAATCGGTATGCATGTCCTATGGGGGAACCCTTTTATGCCAAGGGTAGGCCTAGCATGAAAATACAATCCTCCAGAGCAGGCACTATACAATACCTGATGGATCCGATCAACTCATTGAGTGAAAAAATAATTTTGAAAAATTTGGTCAATTGGAGTGACGAGAGACATTTGTCAAAATGAGGTCAACGTCCGAATGGATTGATCACTTTTGAGCGATACAAGAATTTGCAAAAACGCACGGGTTTGACCTTAACGAACTTCCTATCGAAGAGATTGGAATTCGTTGACAAAATTTTCTCAGTGAAGCCCGGGTTCAAACCCCAACTGATCAAATGGCTGGATGCAATGGATGATTTTCTCAAAAATCGACAAAGTTTCCCAATTTGAAATTGACATTGAAACCCTAATTGATCGAATGGGTTGAATGAAGTTGACCATTTATTTAAAATCGACCGGATTACCCTAAAAAGGGAAACGGGTCAAATGAATTGAGTGAAATTTAAAAACTTACTCAAAATTGACCGGATCATCCTAAAAAAGGAACTTGGTCAAATGAATTGAATGAAATCGAGAATTTATTCAAAATTGACCAGATCGCCCTAAAAGGGTAAACTGGTCAAATGAATTTAATGAAATTGATGATTTATCGAAAATCGACAAAATTGCCCTAACTAATCAAAATGAATTGAATGAAATTGGTGATTTCTTCAAAAATCGACTAGATTGCCCTAAAAATGAACAAATTGATAAAATTAACTGGATGAAATTGATGAATGAAATGGTCCAATGGATTGAATGGAATTGGGAGCTTATCAGGCTATCCACTGGTAGTTTCAAAAATTTATTGCGATGCATTAGCCTATGAGCCTTCTAAAATCAAATTTTGGCCTCAATTTATTTATCGTCTCAATAGGAGGAATTATTTGTGAATTTTCTTCAAATTAATGTCCTTTTACGCAAGGGAATTTTACCAATAATGGCCAAAAAGTGATTATTAGACGCTCATATTCAAAAAAATCGCTCTTATGAAAACGATCGGATCCTACCTTACCTTATGCACTACCCCTTTGGATGGTACAAAATGTAAACGTGCAAGTCTCTTAGGATTAAGTATCCGAGATACAAGGCGGCCTATTCCTAACACGGGATCCCCTAAATGACATTCCCTTTCTAGGGTGGATGCATGATGCCATTTATTAAAGCGATGTAAATATGTGACAAATATGGCCTAAAGGACATAAATAATGCATCGGGGGGAAAAAGGTCTAAAATGAGATGTATTTATTGAAAAACAAGTGTACTGACTGAAATTGAAACATGTGAGTTATCTAGTGGGTAAGTCACTAAAAGAGTGCCAAAGAGGCATCTTATTGCTAAGGCACATGAATGCAAGCCAAGAAAACAAAAGAATGGTTAGTGCAATTGATAGTACACATAACATATTGGGAGCAATTAAGAAAAATAATGCAATAAAAGCAAATAAAAGGGGTGGAACCCCTTCCCTCGTGCCTAATGTGCCTAAAAGAGGGTGAGGCTGACTCTAGGAAAATTCTAACATGGATGCATGAGGCTGGGGCTCGTTAATGCAACTAGACTCGATAAGGTTTAAAAGGTCCCCAAGCCTTCATACCCAAAGGCCAAGGGTTATCACTCCCAAGGCCTTTGATCGGTGGCTCGAGTGATCCCTTAGGTAGCGCTATGGGCGTAGTGCACACCATCCGCCTACCCAAGGCAATCAATCCTAATCCTACAAGGCGGTGTGGGATAGCGCCCACGAAAATAAAATAAAATGGGATAACAGTAAGTAAACGTGCACGTATGAAGTGTTCCCTATTTTGAGGGAAGGGGTTGAGAACCAACGCGAGACTCTAAAGGTGACACACCCCTCCCAAATGCAATGCAAAGCGCGAGATAAAACAAGTACAACATACATCCAATCAACCAATCATACATACGCAAGTGAGGGAATAGTTTGATACACGCGCGAGGCAAAAGGCCCTAAAATGGAAAATGCAACCCTAATATCCAAATGCTATACATAAAAAGGGTAGAAAAAGGAAAAGAATAGCTAAATCGAATGCTTGGACCCACTTAGGAAGTCCCCAGTGGAGTCGCCAACTGTCGCGCCCCACTTTTTGATAATGGTGGTGTGAGTAGTGTGAGATATGAATGTGAATGTGTGTGAAAGTGAAAAATGAAAGGCCGTGGGATTGTGAAATGCGACGGTTTGGCCAAATAAAGTTCAAAAGGGTTTTTTGTATCAAAAATGGAGTCGCCACTTGGTATAGAGTTAGGGTGTACCAAGTCACCCAAAAATGATTTTTGTTTTTGAATAAAAAAATAAATAAACCCTTTTAAAGAACTTTTGGGTCTACGTAACCAAAGAAAGGGATCGGGGGTCACATTTGATAAGGGAGAAGGCAAAGGCAACGCCTAAGGCACTCCCTTACCCTAGCCAAAGCTAGTTGCGCGACTTAGCCCAACTTTTTCTAATTCTTCTACCCAAGGTATGTATCGCAAGTTGGATATGACTAATGGATGCAAAAAGAAAAGAAAAAATGCAATCCTAAATCTAAAATGTCTCTTATGAGGCTTTTTGGTCCCAACCACATGAATTGTGGTGGCCAATAAGGAAAACTCTCATAGAAGTCGTGGTTAATGCAAGTGAATGACTCAAATTTGAGTGTAAGTGTGCAAATGTATGAGGAATGCAAAATGCAAATAAAAAGGTAAGTGCAAGTGTGCGAATGTAAGAAAAGTGCATGTGTGCACATGAAAGGAAAGTGTATGTGTGCCAATTGAGAAAGTAAGGGTGTTTGTGTGCAAGTGAATGAAAATAGGGTATGATAGTAGTAAATAAGTGCAATGTGTGAGACATGTCATTTGAATTGAAAAAGGTATAAGTAGTTAAAAAATGTGGATAAAAAGGTGAGGAAATGGTATGAGAATGTATGAACCTAGAGGAATGCATCAAGTCGGATACGGGGACTCCTACTTTGTGACTTTAATTTTCCCTTGGATTAGAAGGAAGAACTAGCGTGCTAAGGCTATTGAATAGCCACACTCGCTCGTTTCCCTTATCGAAAAGGGATTCTCAAGCAAAAGTACCCTATACCTAGCATGAGAATGCAAAACCTAAAATGAGGAGGGAAGGTTGGAGGAGCATGCCAAATGATAGAAAACTAAGAAAAATGCATGGAATGTAGTAAAACATGCAAGTACGTTCTATCGAGAAGGAACGGCCTATTTGGTCTAGCGTTGGACTAGCCCTTTCTATGAATTCCTACTAGCGTTGGACTAGTGGAAACGGAACAATGAACCACAACTAGCGTTGGACTAGTGTGGTGACGTGCATTCATCCATCATATTCATCCACGACTATAGAAAACAAGTAGACATGCCAAACACTCGTAAACACGTAGCACGTAACACTTAGCATGCTCGACTAGATGCAAGAACCTAATAAAGCGGTAACACGTAGCACATAGACAAGCAATCAAGCTAAGGAGCCTATTACATTTGCTAACTAAATCAAAAGGGGAAGGGGAAAATGGACAAAAATGCTCGTCAAGCTCTATCTATTACAAGCCAAGAGGTGTACACATATCCCATAAAAGAATAACTTAACAAAAAGCAAGAGTAAATGAAATAAAGGAACTAAAGAAAGGCAAGGAAAGCAAATTAGACATGCAATTCTTACTTAGCACGTTGGATCACATAGGAGAGACAAAAAAGGATAAAGAAATTATACCTCCCCCATTGGTGATGTTAGCAAAGTGAACAAGACTTAACTTGGGCTAGAATCACCAAACACAGAGATAATTTGGGCTAAAAACCACCAAAGCAAGGGATTAATGCACCAATTAAATAGTAAAGTATAAACAAAGTAAGCAAATCCCTCAATTGCAACTCAAATGAAATCAAATGATGCATAAATTCCAAAAAAGTAAAATTATGGGTCAAATTTCTAAAATAGGAAAATCATCAAGGACCCGATTGCAAATATTACCGATCACCCAAGTCCAGTTGAAGCATTTTGAGGACACCAAGGGTCCAAAAGTAAAGACAGAGTCAAGCAATGGTTCAAATTGCAATTACTCCATGACTCAATTGCAAGAGATTGAAATGTAATTGGGCACTTATAACATTACTAGAGGCTAAAGGGATCAAAGTATAATTTTTATGAAAACTTGCATGCATGCATACGAAGATGATTTCTGCATTTAAAGCTTTCTGCAACTAAAAATGAACGTCGGCTGCATTTTCACTTCATAAGCAAATTCTAAGCAAGCTTGATTAAAACCATTTCATCTATCCAAACTTCAAAAACAATCAAAACTCCATATCCAACAAGCAAAACGTAGAAGGAAATTAGGGAAATTCTCATGAAACTTTCATGCAAGATGGAAGAAGATGGTTGCAACTGAAGGCTTCGGTAGCAAATTTTTGACAAGCTGATAAAACTCTTTAGCTACAAAACAAACTGCAACTTTCATTTCCGTTGCAGATTTCAACCTTTAAACACAGTTTTGATCAAAACCTCTTCAAACAAACATCAAAGATCCAATCTAAAGACCAAACTTATTGAAACTTAACATCTAACATGCAAAAAGGAAACTTAGGATAGGATCATGAAGCCAGTAGCTTTCTCCCTCCTGGTTTCTTTTCATTACGACATGCGACATTTGATAGCCGACTGAATACACTCACTGAAGAGTATCATCTTTTAATTGAAAACACAATCACCACTCATCTTAACATGATGAAAAGCATGAACTTGACTTTTAACTAAAAGAAACTCAGCCACGAGACCCCTACAACCCTTTGGTTTCAGTCAACTTCTTAATGGTTTCAAACTGCGGAAATACTTTGTTATTCACCCCAAACATGTTCATGTGAAGTAACCCAAGTAAAGTCTATCAATTCCACAAACTGAAAAGCAAATGCAAGACCTTTAACTATCCTTGTTGACATCTCCTAGCACAAATATCTAACCCAAGGGATCCAATCAAAGCGACTGGATGGAAAAAAAATGCAGCAAAAGAAAGAATGAAACTTGCGGCAATTTTCCAGTCATGTTTGTTTTCAATTGTTGTGTTCGTTCGAAACGCAATTTCTGATTTCTTGGAGGAAAAGCTAACAAAACACCAGTTTTGTTCATGAAAAACTCCACATAATTTCTGATTTCTTCTTTGCAATTTTCCCTTTCATACATAAAAATCCCAAGCAAAATCATGCAAAATCTGGAAAAATGTTCTCTAATTTCACAACTGTGACATTCTGGGCATACGCAAATAACAAGTTTCAACCAAAGCAACAATCTTTCTCACCAACACAACACTTTATACCACTCTCAGCATCAAACAGATCAAACTTCTTTCCAACGCAAGATTATAACAGAAACATGGAGTTAACAGTAAAAAAAACGCTAAATGCAGAGAGCAAAAGAACGAAAGAAAGTTCAGGAATTACTTCTTGGTAATATGAACAGATTCCAGTTGTTGGTGGAACGCTGCAAAATTTTCCTTTGGGACTGACGGGCCACAGCTTCGAACTCCAATCCGATTTCTCCTTCTCGTTCCAGCCCTCGGTTATTCCTTTCTTTTCCTCCTAACTCAGCCGCCGATTGTTCTTGCTTTCCCGTTCCTCTTTTCTTTCCTCACTTTCTTTCTCCCTCTTGACTGCGTTTCTCCTTTTCTCAAAACCCTCGCTGTTCTCTTCTCTGTTTCTCTCTACAGCCGCCAATCTCGATCCTCTCTACTTCAGTCTCTCTTTTCACCCTTTTTCAACCTCTCAGCCGACCTCCCTATACTCTCTACTCTGTCGCTGTTTTCTTTTCCTTTCCTTTCCAGATTTGCGGCTGTCAACCTCTCTCTATCCCCGTATGCTCTCCTCTAAAGCTGTGTTTTCTGTTCTATTTATACCAAGTTAGCAACCCTAAAACCCTCCGCTATCTCTGCTATATTTGCAGCCAAAGGGCTGGCCGAGTCCTCCTTTGCAAGCTGCGAAAATACGCTTTTTTTTAAGATAAAATAATAATAATAATAATAACAATAATAGAAACAAAATAAAATGTAATCAAAAAATGTTTGTAACGTAAAATAAAACCAACTTTCTCCCAAATTAATTTTTCCTCCATTTTTCTCTTTTTCCTTCTCTCAACTTTTTTTTTTTAAGGAAACATTGAATTTAATTAAAAAAACTAAAGCATATTTTTTGAATGCTTTTCCTTTTCTTTTCGAGAAATTCTATAAAAATAATAAAATAAAACTAAAAACTAAAAAGCGAATAAAACTAACACGACAAATAAAAAAACTAAAAAATAAAAAGTAAATGAAATTACACCAAAAATTTGGTGTCTACAGATTGCAATGTCTCGATTAATTTATTCCGTGAACCTTAGACTTAAACTCCAAAGGGGAAAAAACGGGTCAAATGGATAGGATGAAATTGATGATTTATTCAAAATCGACCGAGCACTAAAAATAGGTAGACTTGGTCAACTGAATTGGATGAAATTGATGATATCTTCAAAATCGACTCTATTGCCCTAAAAATAGGTAAATTGGCCAAATGAATGAAATGGAGTTAATGATTTATTCAAAAATGATTAGATTGTCCTAAAATTGAATGAATTGACAAAATGGATTGGATAAAATTGATAGTTTATTCAAAAAATCGATTGAATTATCTATCAATTGGTAGTTTCAAATTACCATTGTAATACATTACTCTATGAGCCTCCTAAAATCAAGATTTGGCCTCTATATTTATCATTTTAACAATGAGGAATCATTTGTGAATTTTTTCAAATTAATGTCCTTTACGCAAGGGAATTTTTTACCAATTTTGTTTAAAATGACCAAAAGATGATTGTTAGATGCCCATATTCTAATGTGCAAAAATTACTTTGCTGTTTTTGAAAATATCGGATCCTACCTTATCTCGCGCACTACCCCTTTGGATAGTACAGGTAATACAAACGTGCAAACCTCATTGGATTGTATATCCGAGACACAGGGCGTTTTATTCCTATAACGGAACTCCCTAAATGGCATTCCCTTTCTAAAGTGGATGCATGATGCCAGTTTATTAGAGTAATAAAACATGCAATTATATCATGACCAAAAAGGACCCTTTGTATGCCAGGGTAGGCCTAAAATGATGTGCACCTACAAATGCAATACATTGAAATTTAAACGTGCAATAACCTATCTAAGAGGGTAGGTTCTAAAAGAGAATCATGCCAGATCTCTTATTTTCTAGCATTTGTGAATGTAAAAGACAAAAAAACAAAGAAACATTAGTTCAACACATAATCACATAATACGTTGGACAATTAAATGATATAAAAAACAACAAAGATAAATAAGGAAAGGGGGTGGGATCCCTCCCCTCGTGCCTAGTGTCCCTAGTTCAGGATAAGGTTGACTCTACCCTAGGTGTTTCTAATATGGATGCATGAGGTTTGGCTCACTAATGTATCTAGACTCGATTTGGCTTCCGACTCCCAAGCCTTCAGACAAAGAGGCGAATGGTCATCAATCCCAAGACCCTCGGTCGGTGGCTCGAGCGATCCCTTAGACATCGCTATGGGCGCAATGCATACCATCCGCATATCTAAGAAAATCAATTCTAATCCTACAGGGAGATGTGGGATGGCGTTCACGACAAAGAAAAATAGGGTAAAAAATTATGCATGCACGTATGAAGTGCTTCTCTTTTGAGGGGAGAGATCATAATACCATTAAATGCGGTCGACGGTTCTAGGGTAGCTACCCCCCCAAGATCCAAGCGCGATACAAGTAAAAAGTAAATAAATAAACCATCCATTCATCAAATCAATCGTACGCAAATGGGTGAAGGAATGAGTTGATACACGCAAAAAATACAAAAGATCCTAAAACAGAAAAAATGCAACCCTAAACATCCTAATGTAATACATGAAAAAGGTAGAAGAGGAAAAGAATAATTAAATCAAGTGCTTGGACCCACTTAGGAAGTTCCCAGTGGAATCGTAAAACTGTCGCGCCCTATTTTTAAGAAAAAGTAAATTAAAGTAAAGTTGTTTGGAAATCATGATGTGTTGTGTGTGTGAAACATGTGAATGTGAAAAATAAAGGAAAAGACCATGGGACTTTAAAATGCGACGGTTTGGCCAAAATGATAATCTAAAAAGGTTTTTAAATAGGAGTCGCCACTTGGTATTGAGTTGGGGTGTACCAAGTCACCCAAAAAGTAGTTTTTGAAAAAATGAAGTAAAAACCTTTTTAGATGACTCTTAGTCTACGAAAATCAAATAGACGAGTTCGGGGGTCACGGTTCATAAAAGGGAAGGCAAAGACGAAGTTTAATGCACCCTTTTACCCTAGCCTAAGCTAATTGCGTGATTTAGTGACAATTTTCCTAATTTTACCCAAGAGATGTATTGCATTTTTTATGTGTCTAATATGAATGCAATCCTAAATCTAATGATGAATCGAAAGGGACAAATATCTCTTAGAGGCTCAGTTGGACTAGATCACATGAGTTGTGATAGCCAAGGATAAACCCTCCAAGAGGTCACGAATAAATGCAAATGAATGCTCGAGTAATAATGAGAAAAAAATGAGAGTGTACGAAAATGTCTTTGAGTGTAGAAACGAGTGTCAGGTACAAATATGCAAAATGGAAGTGTGTGAATGGGTGTGTAAAGTGCAAGGGCGCAAATGAGTATATAAAAGTGCATGTGTGCAAATGTGAGAGAACGTAAAGTGAAGTGACAATACGCAAAACAATAAAGTGGATAAAGTGATAGTGTGCAAAGTGGTAAGATGGTGAGAGAGTGTATGAAGTGATAGTGGGTAAAGTGGTAAGTGATAGGGGGTAAAGTGGTGATGTGCGAAGTGAAAATGTGCCTTAGGAATGCATGAGCCCTAGAGGAATGCATGAGCCCTAGAGGAATGCAAGCACATCGGGTACGGGGAGACCCTAAATCATGACTTTTGATTTTCCTTTTGGTTAGAAAAAAAACGGGTGTGCTAAGACTATGTGTAGCCAAACTCGTCCGTTTCCCTTACCAGAAGGGTAATTCCCTAACTTACGCAAGCAAACGAGCTAGTCTAAAATGAGAATGCAAACCTAAATATGTAAGGGACGGGTTAGGGGGGCATGCAAAAATGAGAAATACTAAAATGAAAATATGCATGAATTTGTAGTGAGGCATGCAGATATGATACTAACGAAAGGGGGACGGCCTTGTTGGGTCTAACATTGGACTAGCCCTTAACTAACGTTCTCTCACGAGCATTGGACTTGTAAGAGCTCGAGGGGAAGACCATGACTAGAATTGGACTAGCCACGGTAACGTACATTCCATCCACATAATCAGATATAATACTAAAAGCAAATAGACATGCAAAGCACATAGTTTCACATAGCACGTAATACATAAGCATGCTTATCTAGATGCAGAATCTTAGGAAAAGCGATTAAACACATAGGCATATAGACACACACAAACACATAGCGCACAAGCCCTATCTATTACAAAAGGGGATGTCTACTATAATCTAAGTGGGGAAGACTTGGAAAATAAAAATAATATTCTAACTATTACAAATTGGGGTTCAAATGCCCTCAAATGACTTGCTAATTAAAGAAAGCGAAATAAAAGGAAAGCGCAACAAGCAATTAAACCATTAATAAAAATGAAAGGCGCATTAAAGCATGCATATTCACACAAAACATATAGGAGCATGTAGGACAAATAAAATCAAGACGATAGAGGTTACCTCCCTTGAGTTGGGACCCTAATGGAATGAAATCACTTATTTATTCTCCAAAATAAAAGAAATGGTCAAGGTATTACTTTAATCAAGAAATAATCACATGAAATGGGAACAAGCATGAAATTGAATCAATCCAAGGTGTTTAAGGGAAGGTGAACAACCCATGTAAAATTAGAACAAGTAATGACTTGATTGCAAAAACTAAAGAAATTTGAGGGGGTCAATTTGATTGATTTGTCCAATTGTTCGGGCCATAGTAGAATTAGACAAGAAGCAAGGGATTGGAATGCAATGATTGGAAGCTTTTCATGCAACCCATGCAATCCACGAAGGAAAACAAACTTCTGCAACACTTTCTATTAAGTTTCAACAACCAAAACAAAACCTGCTGCACCTTGTTTTCAAATGCAGATTTCAAACCCGAACACACGGTTTTAAACTAAGCCACAAACTACATAATCACTACCATCCAAACAAAGCCAAAAACCTAGAAAGATATCATGCGAAATTCTGGAAAAACATGCAAACATGGTTCGGCAACCTAGATGTTTATTTTTCCAGCAATTATTCAAACATGATTCAAGTGCTTTTTTTTTAGACCCAAACACACAAACTCAACACCAAACCTGCCAATTCTTCCCTTCAACACCAGATTAAACATGCAATTTAACTGTAAAGATTCATTGAGCAGCCATGGAAAAGAAAACTGCACAAAAAATGCAATGGCTTTTTGTTTTGATGCGAATTTTGCAGCTTCAAGCTCGCCTAGATTAAATGCCGAAACATTGCATTAGACTCACCATTTATCCACCAAACTCACACACATATTCACTCACCCATTGATCGATGTTCAAGCATGGTATCTTACCTTAACTATTCCAAACGAAAATGTTCCAGGTCCAAGAAAGCAAGAACAACAACCAAAATACAACAAAAAACCTTATTACTTTGTTTGAAAACGTTTAGCTACAACATTCAAGAAAGCAATCCAACCTTGAACCAAAACCTGAACTCATCATGAAGATATAGTATTAACACGCAAGGGACAGCTTGAAACAAACACTGCTCATGGTATCACAAATAAACAGCAAACAACAACGAGGATATCAAACCAACTATCAAATTCAGTATTCAAAAAAAGAAAAAGAAAAAAAAAGAAAAGCTGCTGCATCAAGTCGTTTGTTTCAATCTTATTGCAGCAACCTGTGGTTCCTCATACCAGCGACTAGAGAATGACTCAATGTATCTAAAAAGCAAGAACATGAAACACGGGAAAGGTGAAACGTCCTATGAGCTTTTGGGGCACCAAAGTACAAAAACGACCTGACCATTTGCCAAACTTCAACCCAAATTTCAAGAAAACAAAAATGTGAATCAGAAAATGTGCATGAAAGGAAACCAATGACTTGTGTCCATGATTTCCATCTAAAAGGTTATAAACACAGCTTTGGCAATGAAAATGCAAGTAAAAGGGCTTCAAACGAACAATCAAAACTAGTCATAACTCCTCTCGCATATACAGGGCTTCACTAGACTCATTCCGAACAATTAAACTAAACTACAAGTCACCCAAACAACGATCATCGAGCATGCAAATCTGGAATGGAAAACTTTGACAGCCAAAATATCTCATGCAACCTACTCCATATCGAAATGGACAAAATTGCAGCAAGTAAACAATGACTTGACACTTATTGGACTCCATATAACCCTTATGAATCACTGCCCAAACACAAGACCAAGAAAATCTAATGTAGAAAGGCAGCATCTTTGGGCAGTATACCATGAAACAACGCAATAAACGACCCTTCAATTCTCGGCCAAATTCACAAGCTCAAAACAACAGCAGCACATACTTATCAAACACCAAACAAACCCACAATTCTCACGGCGTCATAATTTATCGAACAGAAATTATATACAGGAAAAAGGCTAGAAGAAATCTTACAGTGAGTTTTCTGATTCCGTTGAGCAGTGGTTTCACTCGGAGAACAGCCACAGGTGATGGTGGTGGAGTCAGCTTAGTTTCTTGCTTAGTTTCTCCTTTCTCTTGCTCAGCTCCGGAACCTTTGCCACTTGCTTTCTAGTTTCTCCAAAGCCCGTAACTTTCCTTAGTTCCTCTACCCGAAGCCCTTTCTTTTCCTTCCTAACCTATCCAGCAGCTACTTTCTTTAGCCCCGAAACCCTCTCAAAGCTCTCTCTTTTTTACTTTTCTTGTCTTTGTTTCCAGTAGCCTTTCTTGCTCATCTGGTTTCCCTCTCCGACTCTCAGCCGTCACATGGATCCCCTAGCTCTTTTCTTTTCCTTTGCTTTTTCCTGCCCCAGCCGCCCACTCTCCTATTGCTTCATCAGCCGTCATCCGACCCCCTTCTAAAACCTCCCTCATTTGCCTTTTATATTCACTAAACCCTTGGTTGGACGATGTGGATGAACTCTAAGTTCATCTGATTTCAAAACTGTTAGATGATTCTTGACAAACAAGAACTTAGCATTTCTGGATGGAGGCCAAGATAGCTTGTACTATGGCAATCCAACGGAGGTAAAAAAAATGAAGGAAAGCAGTGATAAAGAGCTGAAAAAAATGTAGTTGCAAATTCTCTTTCTACTTCTTGTTAGTACAAGGCTTAAGAGAAGTAGCGCGTGTGCACGTGACTTTCCCCACCCCTCTTTTTTTTTATTTGTTTATAAATTTAGTGCAAAAACATCTTACAAAAATGAAAATGATGAACCTAATTTAATAAATAAAAATAAATAAAAAATGATAAAAATAAAGTTAAAAATAAAAATAAAAATTTGATGTCTATAGTTTGCCCCTCTTTGTCTCGAATTTCGAAGAAATTCGTGACAAAAACATAGACATCAAATACTTACCTGTATTTATTCTGCCTTGAACATGAAAATGGTCAGTGGGATAACACCCGGACTTGCCATGACATCGGCCAGTAGGATAAATACCCGAGTCAGCCGAAACTTGAAATCCAATATGACAAAAATGGTTAGTGGGATACTACCCAACCCTACCGACATTCCAAATTCAGTGCAATAAAACGGTCAGTAGGATACAACCCAAACTTGCCGACATTGGTGGCATAAAATCCAAACCCAATGTGATGTTGGTGGCACAATATTCAAGCCCAATATGACGTGAACGATCAGTGGGATAAAACCCAATCCTGTCGTGGTTGGTGGGATAAAACTCTATCCCAACGTACCATTGGTCGGTGGATAATACCCGAACCGCCTTCAATTGGTCAGTGGGATCAATACTCGAGCTTGCCTTCAATTGGTCAATGGGATCAACACCCGAGCCTACCCTCACTTGGTCAATGAGATAATATCTGAACCAACCATACTATTGATGAACGGAATAACAACCCGGGCCTGCTATAGTATCGGCCAGTGGATAATATCCGAACTGCCATTTCATTGGTTAGTGGGATCCATACTCGAGCCTACCATCCATTGGTCAGTGGGATCAACACCCGAACCTGCCTTCATTTGGTCAGTAAGATAATATCTGAACCAACCGTACTATTGATCAGTGGGATAACAACCCGAGCCTGCCATAGCATCGGCCAGTGGATAATATCCGAACTGCTATTCCATTGGTAAGTGGGATCCATACCCGAGCCTACCATCCATTGGTCAGTAGGATAATACCTGAACCAACCTTACCCTTGATCAGTTGGATAATACCCGAACCTGCCATAGCATGGGCCAGTGGATAATATCCGAACCTGCCTTCAATTGGTCAGTGGGATCAATACCCGAACCTGCCTTTAATTGGTCCATGGGATCAATACCCGAGCCTGCCATTCAATTAATTAGTGGGATCAATACCCGAGCCTGCTATTCAATTGATCAGTGAGATAATATCTGAACCAACCGTACTATTGATCGGTGGGATAACAACCCGATCCTGCCATAGTATCGGCCGGTGGATAATATTCAAACCGCCATTCTATTGGCCAGTGGGATCTATACCCGAGCCTGCCTTCAATGGTTTAATTGGTCAGTGGGATCAACACCCGAGCCCGCCGAAATTTGGCCAGTGGCATCAATACCTGAGTCTGCCTTTACTTGGTCAGTGGGATCAATACCCGAACCTGCCTCAATTAGTCAATTGGTCAGTGGGATTAACACCCGAGTCTGCATTTAATTGGTCAGTGAGATAATATCTAAACCAACCGTACTATTGATCAGTGGGATAACAACTCGAGCCTGCCATAGTATCAGCCAGTGGATAATATCCGAACCGCCTTCAATTGGTCAGTGAGATCCATACCCGAGCCTGCCGACATTTGGTCAGTGAGATAATATCTGAACCAACTGTACTATTGATCAGTGGGACAACAACCCGAGTCTGCTATAGCATCGGCCAGTGGATAATATCCGAACTGCCATTTGATTGGTAAGTGGGATCAATACCCGAACCTATTTTCAATTTGTCAGTGGGATCAATACCCAAGCCTGCCATTCAATTGGTCAGTGGAATCAATACCAAAGCCTGCTGAGACTGATAAAATTCAACAAGAAAAAACGGTCAGTGGGATACAACTCAAGTCTGCCGAAATGATTGGTCAGTGGGATAACACCCGAGCCTGCCTTCACTTGGGCTTGGGTCAGTGAGATGAATACCCGATCCTGCCTTCACTTTTAACTCCAGCACAATAGAACAGTCCTAACGTCAAATTGGTCAAGGAATTGAATGTAATTGAAAAGAAGGGGGAATAGAAGGGTGCACGGTGGACGCTGAGACATCACCAACAAGAATTAAATTTGATTTTTTAAGAAACAAGAAATTGAATTTGATTTTTGATTTTTCTGTTTTTTCTGTTTTTTCTGATTTTTTTTATTTTTGATTTTTGATTTTTTTTATTTGTTGGGATTTTTCTGATTTTTTATCTTTTCGAGAGGATCTTTTCAAAAATAATTTGTCCCAGTGTAGGGCCTTTTTTTTCCTCCTTTCTTCTCTTTTTTTTCTGTATCGGCCTTCCACATCACTAGATGCTTCTTCATCGATTTCAGCCATGAATACCTATACAGGGGGCTTACCGCAGTACAACATACATTTCAATTTCTTATAAAAAAAATTAATGCAACTACTACTCGTGAAAGAGCAACGTGATTGATTCGAAAATAAATTACTTGATTCTTGCGTGAAATCCACAAATGTATTACAAAAAATTTGTCCCATTGTGGGTTTATTCTGCGAAATCTCACAAATTGCAAAAATTTGTTTGGACGACTCTCCATTTATTTGAACAAAGTACGAAACTATGTTTCCTAAAATTTAGGAGATAATCTCATAATGTGAAGAAAATTAAACGTCTTGCTTAAACTCATTCAAAAAAATTTCATGATGAATTTTTCAAAATAATATCAAATTACAAAAGATTTCTTTCTCACTTTAACATCAATGCTGGTAACGGGTCACCACTTCTTGTTAACTCATCTTTCAGGACTAATCAACTTGGTATTATTTCTGATTTTGAGGTGGCTAAAGAAAAATGAGAGGTTAGGATCTGTCTTTTCTTGTGCCCAAATTATATGTAACACATTCAATATCACATTTTAGTGAAAGCAAATAGTTTGTCACCCTTATTTTTTAAGAAAACTTAGTCAACATATAAAGCTTATGAGCTTGTAACATATAGGTAGCAATGATAGCTAAACATGTGAAAACTGATTATGGCCTTATGATCATGAGTGATTGATTGATTCTTTAGAAGTATAATCCTCACTTCAAGTTGTCATGAAAGATAAGTCAGGTATAGACTTTATGAACTTGTAATGTGGCTTGAAAACGATTGTTAAATAAATAAAATTTTTAAGGACATTGCACTAAAGATCACATTTCTTCCAAAAAAAAATTGCTCTAATTTTGGATTCGAAGATCTTGGATTTTGTTTGATTTTTATCATCACTCAACAGGGACTTTCAGCGTCGAATCTTTTTTGCATTTATTTTGCTTTCTTTTTTCTTTCTTTTTCTTTTCAAAGTTGTCCTTCCGGGTTTTCACATGATAAGCAGTGTCAACCTCACACCTAATCAATTCAGAAATACATCTAAAAAATTTTCTGGCATTAGTATAAGAGCATCAATTCCCAATTAATTACAAAATTTCTTGACAGAGATATTGCGAAGAACAGAAGTCAGGACTTTTGGCTTTTGTATTTGGTCTGGTGGGATGCTTAGAAAAGTTAATGCTTAAAAGTGAATTTTAAAAGTGATTTAAATGATCTGATATCGTATTATTGTATCAACCCTCTTTTAGGGTTAAATCAAAACTTGCTCCAATTTATTCTCAACTGAGGTTCTTTTCTTTCATTTTCTTCTCTTTTTTTTCTTTTCGGCCTTCTGCCATTTCTTTGAAATTTTCAAAATTTTGCCCCAATTTATACTTAACCAAGGTTCTCTTTTCTTCTTTTTCCTTTTTTTTGTTTTTGTTGCTTTATCACTTTTCATCTCTTGAGACTTTTCTTTCCTTTTCAACTCAAACTTGCTCCAGTGTGGAACTTGCAATTCTCAAGGGTTGCCAAACGAAGTATTTATTCTGAAGATTCAAAAGGGATAATTAGGGATAAAATATTTGACTAGAAAAGAAGAGGGCCTGACTTTTTATTATGTTCCTTACATTAGCTCTGAAAGGAAACTTTCGTTAATGCGAAATTTCTTGCATGCATCTGAATTAATTGACTGAAAAGACTCCTGTTCATCCATATCTGTGAAACATAAGTGATCCGTTGGACAATACCCTTCCTTTTCCTTTTCTCTTTCTTTTTTCAAAATTAAAGCCCAGAGATTAATGGTAGAATCAAATTTCTCCAATTTGTAATTTTCTCTCTTTTTTTTTCAAATTCTCCGATCTCTTTCCCCAGTGTGGGGTGCGATTATAAGTGCTTCGAAAAGAATCACCCATTTTAACTCAAATGAGGATGCAAGGGGTAAATAGTGTTTAAATTGTAGAAACGATGGCCAAAGCATCATTCTTAACCTTCATGACAACCAAAGTAACGAAACGCTCAATGAGAATCCATTCTCTTTTGATATTTGAAAATTTTTCAATGTAGAGTAGTGACCATTAAGCCTCTTATTTGAAACAAAATTATTCTGTCAAAGGCTCAGATGGGAGAGCAAATGATAAAATCTGTATAGCCAGGGAAACGAACACTTGAAGTATCATCCCAAATTTTCAAAACAAACAAGAATAATGTACATTTTTGCTTTCACTGAAATGTGGATTGACTCTGATTAAACACAGTAGACATTTTCAAATAAAGATTGCCCCAATTTGTAATTTATCAATCAATGTAACTGATTTTTGGGGGCTAATATAAGTGGGCAAAATATGAATTGTACAGTGAAGGAGAAAAGGTATTTCATTGGGCCTTTCGAGTGATCTCTTTTAATTTTGAGAACTCTTTTTGTACAGTTCGGATCGCCAATCTAGTGTACGTAAAGATTTTAGAAAGCATACACTTGTGAATTTTCAATCTAGAGGTTGAAAAAATCTCAATTTGGTCTTATTTCTTAAAATTCATCATGAAATCTTCAATGAGCAAAAATAAAAAATGAAATGTACATGAATATACACAAAACAATAATTGTCCAAAAACTTTATTGCTGAAAAAGTTTAAAACAAAATTTCTCGTTCAATTATAATACAAGTGAGAAGAGAAAAACTTCTGAAAAGCTCCACATATATACGCTTTTTGTCTCCTTTTCTTTTGAAACAAAAATGTATTATCAAGTCAAATATACAGAATTTTTCTTTGAAAAATAATTATGAAATCTCTTAGAGGCTTTAGCCTAATGCTTCCAGATAAATCCTTCATGTTTTCATTGCAAGGCCTGCCCAAAAATCAAGTAATACTTGAAATTTTCATATTTTATCAGACATAGAAAAATATTTTCTCCTTATTAAAGTATTTTTACGAATGCAGAGAAGGGGGAAAAACAAAAGAAAAAATACCCTGATTTAATAAGCAAGACTATAAAATTGGTATGCATGTCCTATGGGGGAACCCTTTATGCCAAGGGTTGGCCTAACATGAAAATGCAATCCTCTAGGATAGGCACCATACAATACCTGATAAATCCGATCAACTAATTGAGTGAAGAATAATTTGAAAAATTTGACCAGTTGGAGTGAGAAGAGACGTTTGCCCTAAAAATGAGGACGATGTCCAAATGGATTGCTTGTTTTGATCAACATATAAAATGATGTGTAAAAGAGATTGCAATGTCTCGATTAATTTATTCAGCGAACCTTAGACTTAAACTCTAAAGGGGAAAAAGCGAGTCAAATGGATAAGATGAAATTGATGATTTATTCAAAATCAACCGAAATGCACTAAAAATAGGTAGACTTGGTCAACTGAATTGGATGAAATTGATGATCTCTTCAAAATCGACTCGATTGCCCTAAAAATGGGTAAATTGACCAAATGAATGAAATGGAGTTAATGATTTATTCAAAAATGATTAGATTGTCCTAAAATTGAATGAATTGACAAAATGGATTGGATAAAATTGATGGTTTATTCAAAAAATCGATTGAATTATCTACCCATTGATAGTTTCAAATAATCATTGCAATGCATTAGTCTATGAGCCTCCTAAAATCAAGATTTGGCCTCTATATTGATCGTCTCAACAATGAGAAATCATTTGTGAATTTCTTCAAATTAATGTCCTTTATGCAAGGGAATTTTTTACCAATTTTGTTTAAAATGACCAAAAGATGATTATTAGATGCTCATATTCTAATGTGCAAAAATTGCTTTGCCGTCTTTGAAAAAATCGGATCCTACGTTACCTCGCGTACCACCCCTTTCGATAATACAGGAAATACAAACGTGCAAGTGTCATTGGATTGTATATCCAAGACACAGGGCTGTTTATTCCTATAACGGGACTCCCTAAATGGCATTCCCTTTTTAAGGTGGATGCATGATGCCAGTTTATTAGAGCAATAAAACATGCAATTATATCATGACCAAAAAGGACCCTTTGTATGCCAAGGTATGCCTAAAATGATGTGTACCTACAAATGCAATACATTGAAATGTAAACGTGCAATAACCTATCTAAGAGAGTAGGTTCTAAAAGAGGATCGTGCCAGATCTCTTATTTTCTAGCGTTTGTGAATGCAAAAGACAAGAAAACAAAGAAACGTTAGTTCAACACATAATCACATAACACGTTGGACAATTAAATGATATAAAAAGCAACAAAAATAAATAAGGAAAAGGGGTGGGATCCCTCCCCTCGTACCTAGTGTCCCTAGTTCAGGATAAGGTCGACTCTACCCTAGGGTGTTTCTAATATGGATGCATGAGGTTTGACTCACTAATGCATCTAGACTCGATCTGGCTTCCAGCTCCCAAGCCTTTAGACAAAGAGGCGAATGGTCATCAATCCAAAGGCCCTCGATCGGTGGCTCGAGTGATCACTTAGGCATCGCTATGAGCGCAATGCACACCATCCGCATATCTAAGGAAATCAATCCTAATCCTACAGGAAAATGTGGGATAGCGCCCACGACAAAGAAAAATAGGGAAAAAATTATGCATGCACTTATGAAGTACTTCTCTTTTGAGGGGAGAGATCATAATACCATCAAATGCGGTCGACGGTTCTATGGTAGCTACCCCCCAAGATCCAAACGCGATACAAGTAAAAAATAAATAAATAAACCATCCATTCATCAAATCAATCGTACCCAAATGGGTGAAGGAATGAGTTGATACACGCAAAAAATACAAAAAATCATAAAAAAGAAAAAATGCAACCCTAAACATCCTAATGCAATACATGAAAAGGGTAGAAAAGGAAAAGAATAACTAAATCAAGTGCTCGGACCCACTTAGGAAGTCCCCAGTGGAGTCGCCAAACTGTCGCGCCCCATTTTTAAGAAAAAGTAAATTAAAGTAAAGTTGTTTGGAAATCATGATGTGTAGTGTGCGTGAAACATAGGCAAAGGCCATGGGACTTTAAAATGCGATGGTTTGGCCAAAATGATAATCTAAAAAGGTTTTTAAACAGGAGTCGCCACTTGGTATTGAGTTGGATTGTACCAAGTCACCCAAAAAGTAGTTTTTGAAAAAATGAACTAAAAACCTTTTTAGATGACTCCTAGTCTACGAAAATCAAATAGACGAGTTCGGGAGTCACGGTTGATAAAAGGTATGGCAAAGATGAAGTCTAAGGCACCCTTTTACCCTAGCCTAAACTAATTGTGTGATTTAGTGACAATTTTCCTAATTTTACCCAAAAGATGTATTGCATTTTGGATGTGTCTAACATGAATGCAATCCTAAATCTAATGATGAATCGAAAGGGACAAATATCTCTTAGAGGCTCAATTGGACTAGATCACATGAATTGTGATAGCCAAGGATAAACCTTCCAAGAGGTCACGAATAAATGCAAATGAATGCTCGAGAAATAATGAGAAAAAAATGAGAGTGTACGAAAATGTCTTTGAGTGTAGAAACGAGTGCCAGGTGCAAATGTGCAAAACGAAAATGTGTGAATGGGTGTGTAAAGTGCAAGGGTGCAAATGAGTATATAAAAGTGCACATGTGCAAATGTGAGAGAATGTAAAGTGAAGTGATAGTGTGCAAAATGATAAAGCGGATAAAGTGATAGTATGCAAAGTGGTAAGATGGTGAGAGAGTGTGTGAAGTGATAGTGGGTAAAGTGGTAAGTGATAGGGGGAAAAGTGGTGATGTGCGAAGTGAAAATGTGCCTTAGGAATGCATGAGCCCTAGAGGAATGCAAGCATATCGGGTACGGGGAGATCCTAAATCGTGAATTTTGATTTTCCTTTTGGTTAGAAAAAAAAAAACGGGCGTGCTAAGGCTATGTGTAGCCAAACTTGTCCGTTTTCCTTACCAGAAGGGTAACTTCCTAACTTATGCAAGCAAACGAACTAGTCTAAAATGAGAATGCAAACCTAAATATGTAAGGGACGGGTTAGGGAGGCATGCAAAAATGAGAAATACTAAAATGAAAATATGCATGAATTTGTAGTGAGGCATGCAGATGTGATACTAACGAAAGGGGGACGGCCCTGTTGGGTCTAGTATTAGATTAGCCCTTAACTAACGTTCTCTCACAAGCATTGGACTTGTAAGAGCTCGAGGGGAAGACCATGACTAGCATTGGACTAGCCATGGTAACGTACATTCCATCCACATAATCAGATATAATACTAAAAGCAAATAGACATGCAAAGCACATAGTTTCACATAGCACGTAACACATAAGCATGCTTATCTAGATGCAGAATCCTAGGGAAAGCGATTAAACACATAGGCATATAGGCACACACAAACACATAGCGCACAAGCCCTATCTATTACAAAAGGGGATGCCTACTACAATCTAAGGAGGGAAGACTTGGAAAATAAAAATAATATCCGAACTATTACAAATTGGGGTTCAAATGCCCTCAAATGACTTGCTAATTAAAGAAAGCGAAATAAAAGGAAAGTGTAAAAAGCAATTAAACCATTAATAAAAATGAAAGGCGACTTAAAGCATGCATATTCACACAAAACATGTCTTCCATGTGTCTATGCTTAAATTTGTGGGGAATGTAACATACAAATTGGAATTGCTGCCGAGTTTATCTCGAATCCATAATGTATTCCATGTGTCCATGCTTAAGAAGTACTACCCAGACCCATCACATGTCTTACAACCAGAGAGTATTGAGATTGATGAGACCTTAACCTATGAGGAGAAACCGGTTAAGCTTCTGGATAGGAAGGTGAAGGAATTGAGAAATAAATAGATACCATTAGTAAAAGTCCTCTGGAAGAACCATGGGTTGGAGGAAGCAACTTGGGAGGTCGAAGAAGCAATTCGAGAAAAGTATCCAGACCTGTTCACCAATTAAGGTAAATTTCAAGGACGAAATTTTCTTAAGGGGGAGAGGATGTGATGTCTCACAAAATTTTATTTATTTTAAAATTCCATTTTCGAGTTTATTTAAACATTTAATCACCTATTTGCCCCGATTATTATTTTCTAACCTTATTAGACTTCAATACATGGATTTACGATTTCATTATATTTTTAAAGTGACTCGTTTAAAAATTTAATTTTGGAAGCTCGATTAATGTAAATAGTGAAAACGTGTCTGAAAACTTTAGCCAATTGGGAGTACAATAAGTTCAAAAAATTGGAGACATGTACAATGGTTCTAAAATAGGTAATTTTAGGTTTAAGTACTCAAGTGATAGTTAGTGGTACGATCGTTATAAGAATTTCTCGAAGGTTTCACTCTATCGCGCCTAAATTGGAAATACGCGTTTTCACGCACGCGATTAATTGAGGGACGTTAGACCATTATTTTAGGACAATTAAAAGTGAATAATATTTGTATGAATATAAGTGTACTAGAGGTTTAGTGCACTAGTGAAACAAATGCGAGAGAAATCGAGCACCAAACGAGCCCTATGCGCACTATTCTCAGTTGACTTTGGAGTGATTTTGCACCACACATTGTATCTTCCTTAGGAAGCCAAATTTGGATCAAACACACTCTCTCCTAGTCTCTCTCTTGGCAGAACCATCAGCTGCAAAATACAACACAAAAGTTGCCATTTTTCATCTTCAATTCTTGCACCAAACCTTCATAGATTCACACCGAAATTGAAGACCACCTAACTTGTCACTTGCAGAGTACATTTAGCCTCAAAAGGAGGAGCTTTTCACGGTTTTCTTGGAGCTTCTAAGGACCGAAATTTCTACCTAGTTCATCAACCAAAGTAAGTAATGATCCAACACTCTAATCTTGATTTATGGAGGTTGTTTAACACTTATGAGCTTAGTTATTCATGTGGGTAGTTTGTTATTGTTGTAAAATTTTGAATGTAGGCTCTATGAACTTCCACTCTTAAATGATGGCTGATGTGATGATTGATGATGGGTTTAATGTTGGTTTAGTGCTCAAAATGGTAGATTAATGGTGCATAACTAATATAAACTTCAAGGAGTGCATGAGGGAAAAAGTTCCAATTCTGCCCCTGTTTTAATCGTGCCCCTTTTTGCGAAATTTTGAGGTTGTAATGAATTATATATGATGTTTATATGTTGTATAGATGGTGTATAAAATTTCATTGAAAAATATTGAGATTTGGTTAGTCAAATGAATTGATTTCACAAAGTTAGTAAACCTGGAATTCTTCTCGAAATGCTTAGACCAGCTCTCTTGTTTTATCCATAACTTTGTGCTCCAACGTCGATATCGAGTGCCGTTAGTGGAATTTGAAACTAGACATTCCCATCTTTCCAACGGTATAAAATGTACATTCTGGTTCCACGTATGTGAGCCGAACCAACCATTTAAAGTTGGCTGTTCTGTTTCTCTGTTTTCCTGGAACGAAATGCTGAGGCTGAAACTTGTGGTTCGAATTCGAGCTAGTTGTGTACCGAATTTAAAAATGATTTCTTCTATGAAATTATAGCTCTATGAATGTATTTTTCAACGCCATAAACTATGCTGAATTCTGAGTTAATTTGAGTGATTTGTGATCAAAATACGAAACCTGCCCTGCTCTTGAAAACCCTAACTTTTGGACAGATTTGATGCAAGGCTTGGTGTAGACTTGCTAACTGAATTTTTTTTTTTTTTTGGTGCTAAACACTTACTAAATGTACCATGAATGTTCCTTAGGCTTTTCCTACACTAATGAACCATGTTTGGAGGTTTTTCCTTGACCAAATGTTTGGAATGGAAAACCAAAAAGCTCGAGGCAGTTCTGCCTTAGGATTTTTGAAACTTTGGTTGTTTGGTTGACTACCTTCCCGAAGGTTATTTTCGATAAAATTTGATAGAGGGATACCTTTTATATAGGAGTATTATACTGCCAAATTTGGTACCAATCCGAATCTGTTTCATTGCTTAACTAAATTACCAAAGTTTAAGACTTGATATTAGAAAACCCTTGTTTAACAAGGAATTTGGGTAACTTTGAGCTACCATATCTTGGTACTCAAAAGTCCATTTCTTGTTCTGCTTCTTTTGTTGTAAACTTGGATTACATCACTCATAGTGTTATGAATTTCAAAGGCTAGTTTCAATCAAGTGAATTTTACGAAATTTTCAAAGTTGGCCAAAAACCAACTTAAAACTACCTTGTGAACCAAAGCAGCGTCTTTGAGCTCATTTTTTAATATTTTTCATTTGGAATCTTAGAAAAGTGTATTCTAGGAACTTTTAGCACATTGAAAGACGTTTCCAACGGTACCAAATTTACCAATTTTTGACAAACAAAGGATGAGTTATGATTTTTCAAAAATTGTACCAAAAATCAAAAATTTTGAACATTTGAAATGAAATCCGCGCGGAAAGCATTTTGCTAGAATCCGGCCGTGAATCCGGCCAGATAGTCGGCCGGATTGCTATTGGGATTTGAAAAAAATTGAGGATGGCTACTGCCTCCAATCCGGCCAAGAATCCGCCCGGATATCCGGCCAGATTCTGGCTAGATTGTGACGTGGCCAGTCCACTTTCGACTTCGGTCATTCGTTTCGAGATTTATTCGCACGTACTCGTTTTCATCCAATGATTTTAAGGATAATAAATCCATTTTCACTCGAGTCTTATAACTCGTTCGAGTTTCGATTTTTAAAAGGAACCCGATCTCGATTTTCAAAGGAACTCAGATTTGATTTTCGAGATACTTCTAGACCGTGTTAGTGTGCAACTTTCCTCATTGTTTGGGAATTGGTAGTAATAGTCTATTGTTAATTGTTCAGGCACCCAAAAGGAATTTCAAGAGAATCCCACGGTGGACGCTTGAATTTCGACTGCCATTTTCTTCTCGTTTTACGTGGTGAGTGTCAAGTGTATGGCTACTTGAACTCTATGGACTTGATTCATGCTTGGCTTACCTGATTACATGTTTAGCCTACTTGATTTTGAAAAATGGAGTCGAGTGTGTACTTTATCGCACTCGTTCTCATTTGAAACAAATGACTCATGCTTAACATGGTTTGCTTGATTTACATGACCTGAAATACATGTTTAAACTTGTCAAATGCTTGAATACATGACATGGTATGCTATGGCTGCATACGTCGTTGGAGTGAATCTCCTCGACACTTATATGATACATGGGGGACGCCCAAACTCATAGACCGACCTTGGGACTCGAACCGGCATGGGTTTGGTCGAGAACCTTGATGAGTCATGAGAATTATATGATAAACTTGATATATTTGAGAGATTTTGCTTGGCATACTCGTGGAGTGTAGCCTTCTAAATGTCGTACGGGCCCGGAGCGGTGTATGGGGACGGATGAGAAATAAGTGGTGATCTACGGATTAGAAATATCAACCCGGTTGACGGAGAGTCATCGCGGGGAGATATACGAATGACATCGGCAAAACAAGTGGAACTTAACTCCTGAGAGCTACCATATCCTTGAATTGTTTCTGTTTACATTTTGTTGGCATTGTTAATTACTTGCAAGTTATCACTTGAACTGTTACTTGGGCTTGTTACCTGAACTATGTGTCTGCATGTGTGTTCTTGGCCTCACGAGCGTTTTGCTCACCCTGTAGATTTGTTTTCCTTAACAGGATTGAATTCGAAGATGTATTAGAGAAACCCTCCTGATGTACTTTTGTTTAGGATTTCTATTATATTTTGACTATGCCCTTGGTTTTGGGTTGTACTTTTGGAATTGAAATATAACTTTTGGGGCGTGATGTATATTTGATATTTATGATGTACTTTGAACACTCGACGTGCGGGTTGGATAATGGATGACTATTGTTAAGCTTGAACGCTTCCGCATTTACTATATGTAAGTTATTTACTTGTGTTGTGTAGATCGATAATAAGTCTGAATGGAATTGCTTGAGTCCTGGCGAGAGCTAGGCAAGCGTCTCGCGGATACCCTTTGGTTCGCCTTAGGGAGAAGTGGGGGCGTCACAGTTGGTATCAGAGCTCTAGGTTAGAGATCTATATGGGCGACATATTAGATATTCTACCCTTAAGACCTGAGACCGGATAATTAACTTACACCTTAAGGGGTATTTAGAGCATACTAGTGATTGGGTTAGGCATGCATAAACGACATCCGAACTAGATAGTGATTTAAATTTCTAACGCGAAAAGTGCTATTATTTTGCAGTGATGGAAAACGAAAATAGAGTTCCGGCAGCTAACAGGAATGGCCATGCAAATGGTCATGTAGCGCCTCCTAGGCCTATCTTCTACCGAGCTTTAGGTAGGGGAGCTCGTGTATGCTACTCGCTTGCTATTCAATACCCCCGATGTGCTTGTAAGGTGACCTTTGCTTACCCAAAGCACATTGTATTGGCGTTGGACGACGAGCGTCGTCAGTTGGTAAATGCCAACTTGGACTTACAGGCTGAGGTGGATGAGTTTAGACAGATGATTAGCGCTCAGGGCGAGAGGATCGCCGAGCTCAAGAAGGTGATTGAGGGCGAGGTAGTTACATCTGCTGTTGTTAATGAGGAGCTCCGGAGCACTAGGACTCAACTTACTAGGTTGAGGGAGGAGGTTCGTGATAGGGTTTTCAGGATCCTAACTGATGCCACTAGGCTAGTGGATGAGGCGATAGGTGTAGTTCAGAGCTCTGAGAAGAAGGAGGATCCGGAGGAGGATCCTGAGGAGGAGGTTTCTCCTGATAATCCTACTGTGGACTAGGTCTAGCCAGATTGACCTCTCTTTTGACCCTTTTGACTAGTATAGTTAGAATTAGCTGGGGTGACGCTAAGTGCTAAGGCCATTGTATTTTACATGACTGTGTGGCTTATTTTTGAAGCACTTGCTCTTACTTTAGTCTTCTGTGACTAAAAGTACTCTTGTGGCACCTGTGTGCTATATTTTTGTGACTACCCCATGACTTGCTAATTGTATGAACTTGATATGCTAATGAATGTAAATTATTACTTTTTCCAATGTTTTCTTGATTGGTTCCTGCTCTCTACTTTGCATCGCATAATTTATTTATTTATTTCTTGTACTAGGCACGCCTAGGTTATGAAAGAACTAAGAGGTGGTCGAAACCGTAGTCGAGGTCGTGGGCGAGGGACTAGACAAACCCAACCTCAAAGGGATGACCAGGGATCGGCAACTGGACCGACCCAAGGTCAAGAAAATATTGAGGGTAATCAAATGGCTACTGCCATTGATAGGATGACTGATATTCTAGAGCACTTAACTGATAGACAAGGTCTTGGACCGCTTAACCAACCTGAGGGTCAAGAAAAAGGAGAGGATAGAGCATTAGAGAGGTTCTTGAAATTTAACCCGCCTAAGTTCCTTGGCGAACCTGATCCTGAGGTAGCGGAGAATTGGTTAAAAAGGATTACCAACATATTCGCTACTTTAGACTACACTGAGAATAGGCAAGTGAACTTCGCTACTTTCCAATTTGAGGGAGTAGTCCGTGCTTGGTGGGATCTGATAAAAGGAAAATGAGAGAGAACTCAAACCCCTTGGACTTAGGAGAATTTCACAAGGGAATTTAATGAAAAGTTTCTTCCGCCCTTAATCCAAGAGAAGAGGGAGGATGAATTTATCAAGCTGAAATAGGGAACTCTTAGTGTAGCTGAATATGAAGGAAAATTTACTAAACTTTCAAAGTACGCTCTCAAACTGGTGACCAATGAGCGAAAAAGGATTAGACGGTTTGTTCAGGGATTTAATGTGGAAATACAATAGGGTTTGGCTGCTGCCCAGATCTCTACGTTCACTGAGGCACTAGAAAAAGCTCAAAGGGTAGAAAATGCAAGGACGCAAGTGAGGGACTTCCACAATAGAAAAAGAAACTTTTCTTGCCATACCTCTGGACAAGCTAGTAAAAGTACACAGCCTTCCAAAATGGGAAGAGGAGCGGGAGGACTGAGGACTGCCGGAGCTTCGAGAGAAACTTTATCTAGAGGAGGTCATAATGGACTGACACAGGCAAGAAGAGCACCTTCTAGTGGTTCAGCGGTGATCCCTCAAGTTACGTGTGGGTACTGTGGAAAACCCAACCATTCTGAAAATGACTGTTGGAGGAAGTCTGAGAAGTGCTTGGCCTGCAGCAGTACCGAGCATCAGCTCGCGAACTGTCCAAACAAAATGAAGATGGGAGGTGATACCCAGAGACCGGAAAAGTCAGCCTCTAAGCAAACCAGTGCCGAAGGGAGCCGACCGAAAGTATCGGCCAGGATTTATGCACTTGATTATCAACAAGTTCCTGAGGCAACTGAGGTGGTAGAAGATACAATTCCAATCTTTCACCGTTTAGTTAGGGTTTTAATTGATCCAGGTGCTACCTATTCTTTTGTAAACCCTAACTTCATGAGTGGGATAGACTTGAAACCAATTAAGTTATCATATGATCTAGAGGTTAAAACGCCTATTGAGGATCAAAGTCTAATTGCTAACTTGGTGTATAAAGATTGTGAAGTCTGGATTGGGGAACGAAAATTATTGGCTGATTTGATAGGTTTGACGATTAAGAGATATGATGTAATCTTGGGGATGGATTGGTTAGCCCGTTATAATGCTCAGTTGAACTGTAGGACGAAAATTGTAGAATTGTGTATTCCAGGGGAGGGAACCCTGAAGCTGGATATAAGGGATAAATTGGCTTCATCTGCTCTTATTTCAGGAATTCGAGTTAGAAAATTATTAAGTAAAGGAGCTCAAGGGTATTTGGCTTTTCTTATTAACACCCCTAGTGATAAGGTGAATTTGGAGGATATGCCTGTAGTGAAAGACTTTCCAGATATTTTTTCCGAAGAGTTAGAGTCTCTACCCCCGGAACGGGAAATAGCCTTTAAAATCAATGTAACTCCGAGAGTGACACCTATCTCTAAGACGCCATATCGGATGGCTCCAGCAGAATTAAAGGAGTTGAAATTGCAACTGCAAGACTTGCTGGAAAGGGATTTTATAAAAGAGAGTGATTCTCCATGGGGAGCCCCAGTTTTGTTTGTTAAGAAAAAAGATGGGAGTTTGAGGCTATGTATAGACTATAGAGGATTGAATGAGGTCACCATTAAAAATAAATATCCACTGCCCCACATTGACGAGTTGTTTGACTAATTGCAAGGGGCGGTAGTATTCTCGAAATTAGATTTGAGACAGGGTTACTATCAATTAAGGATCCTGGAGAAAGACATACCCAAGACTACTTTTAACTCGAGATATGGGTATTTTGAGTTTGCCGTGATGCCATTTGGGTTAATGAATGCTCCTGCTGCTTTCATGGATTTAATGCATAGGGTTTTTAAGCCTTATTTGGACCAATTTGTGGTAGTGTTCATTGATGATATTTTGGTGTATTCTAAGAATGTGAAAGACCATAAGAAACACTTGAGGGTTGTTTTGCAAACTTTAAGGGAGCATCAATTGTATACTAAATTTAGCAAGTGCGAATTCTGGTTAAAGGAAATGACTTTCTTAGGGCATATAATCTCTAAGGATGGAATTAAGGTGGATCCAGCTAAGGTTGAAGCTGTTTCAAAGTGAAAAAGACCGAAAAACCCAACGAAGGTTCGAAGTTTTATAGGATTGGTAGGGTATTACCGGAGATTCATCCAGCATTTTTCGAAAATTGCTAGACCCATGACTGAATTGACCAAGAAGAATGAGAAGTTTCTATGAAGTTTTAAGTGTGAAGAAAGTTTTCAGGAGTTGAAAAGATGGTTGACAAGAGCACCTGTGTTAACTCTACCAAGTGAACAGGATAGTTTTGTGATTTACACAGATGCTTCTAAGGAAGAATTATGGTGTGTTCTAATGCAAAATGACAGAGTGATAGCATATGCCTCTAGGAAATTGAAACCGCATGAAAGGAATTACCCGACTCATGATTTGGAGTTAGCAGCTGTGGTCTTTGCTTTGAAGAAATAGAGACATTATCCGTACGGAGTGACATTTGAGGTTTTTACCGACCACAAAAGACTTAAGTACTTATTTTCTCAAAATGAGCTGAATTTGAGGCAACGTATATGGATGGAATTTCTAGAAGACTATGACTGTACAATTAAGTACCATCCAGGGAAAGCTAATGTAGTGGTTGATGTTTTGAGTCGTCAAGTACATATGACTGGATTGATGATTAAGGAATTCGAATTGTTGGAAGAAGTTAGTCAGTGGAATCCTCGACTGGAACCGAGGAAAGTAATTTTGAGAAACATTATATTGAATTCTCCTTTGATGGAACGTATCAAGGAATCTCAAGGAAAGGACACTGAAGTGCAGGAATGGTTGAAAAAGGTCAAAAGGGGGGACAAATCGGATTTTAACTTGGAATCGAATGGTGTATTGAGATTTCGGAATCGGGTAGTTGTGCCAAACGATGAAGGGTTTAAAAAGGAAATCTTAGAAGAGGCACACCGATCAAAGTTTACGGTACATCCAGGAGGGAATAAAATGTACCAGGACTTGAATAGTCTTTACTGGTGGGAGAAAATGAAGAAGGAGATTGCCCAATTTGTCCAAACATGCTTAGTTTGCCAACAGGTTAAAACCGAACATCAGAAACCGTCGGGACTTTTGCAACCTCTAAAAATACCTGAGTGAAAATGGGAGAATATCACCATAGATTTTGTATCGGGATTACCAAGAACACATAGAGGCCATGATGCGATTTGGGTAATAGTGGATAGATTGACCAAGTCGGCTCATTTTCTGCCGATTAACATGAAGTACCCATTGGAAAAGTTAGCCAAACTGTATTTGGATGAGATCATTAGATTATATGGAATCCCTGTCAGTATCGTGTCGGATAGAGATCCAAGATTTGTTTAAAGGTTCTGGCAAAAAATGCAAGAAGTGTTAGGAACTAAATTGAACTTTAGTACCACTTATCATCCCCAGACCGATGGACAGTCTAAAAGGACAATTCAGAGCCTTGAAGATATATTGAGAGCTTGTGTTCTGGATTTTGGGGAGAGTTGGAAAAAGTTTTTGACTTTAGTGGAATTCGCCTATAACAACAGTTTCCACTCTTCTAGTCAAATGGCACCGTATGAAGCGATTTATGGTCGAAAGTGTAGATCTCCGATTTGTTGAGAGGAAGTAGGTGAACGGAAGATTTTAGATCCGACCACAGTGTCATGGATTGAGGAAGCTAATGAAAAGGTAAAGTTGGTACACCAGAGAATTCAAACTGCCCAGAGCCGTCAAAAGAGCTATGCCGATAATCGGAGAAAGGATTTAGAATTCGTGGTTGGAGATCTAGTGTTTCTCAAAATCACACCGTTGAAAGCAAGTTTACTGTCTGGAAAGGGAAAGAAGTTACAACCAAGGTTTGTAGGACCTTATAAGGTTATTCAGCGTGTAGGGAATGTAGCATACAAATTGGAATTGCCGCCGAGTTTATCTCGAATCCATAATGTATTCCATGTGTTTATGCTTAAGAAGTATCACCCAGACCCATCACATGTCTTACAACCAGAGAGTATTGAGATTGATGAGATCTTAACCTATGAGGAGAAACCGATTAAGCTTCTGAATAGGAAGATGAAAGAATTGAGGAATAAATAGATACCATTAGTAAAAGTCCTCTGGAAGAACCATGGGTTGGAGGAAACAACTTGGGAGGTCGAAGAAGCAATTCGAGAAAAGTATCCAGACCTGTTCACCAATTAAGGTAAATTTCGAGGACGAAATTTTTTTAAGGGGGAGAGGATGTGATGTCTCATAAAATTTTATTTATTTTAAAATTCCATTTTCGAGTTTATTTAAACATTTAATCACCTATTTGCCTCGATTATTATTTTCTAACCTTATTAGACTTAAATATATTGATTTAAGATTTCATTATATTTTTAAAGTGACTCGTTTCAAAAATTTAATTTTGAAAGCTCGATTAATGTAAATAGTGAAAGCGTGTCTGAAAACTTTAGCCAATTGGAAGTACAATAAGTTCGAAAAATTGGAGAAATGTACAATGGTCCTAAAATAGGTAATTTTAGGTTTAAGTACTCAAGTGATAGTTAGTGGTACGATCGTTATAAGAATTTCTCGAAGGTTTCACTCTATCGCGCCTAAATTGGAAATACGCGTTTTCACGCGCGCGATTAATTGAGGGACGTTAGACCATTATTTTGGGACAATTAAAAGTGAATAATATTTGTATAAATATGAGTGTATTAGAGGTTTAGTGCACTAGTGAAACAAATACGAGAGAAATCGAGCACCAAAATGCCCTATGCGCACTATTCTCAGTTGACTTTGGAGTGATTTTGCACCACACATTGTATCTTCCTTAGGAAGCCAAATTTGGGTCAAACACACTCTCTCCTAGTCTCTCTCTTGGCCGAACCATCAGCTGTAAAATACAACACAAAAGTTGCCATTTTTCATCTTCAATTCTTGCACTAAACCTTCATAGATTCACACCAAAATTGAAAACCACCTAACTTGTCACTTGGAGAGTACATTTATCTTCAAAAGGAGGAGCTTTCCACGGTTTTCTTGGAGCTTCTAAGGACCGAAATTTCTGCCTAGTTCATGAACCAAAGTAAGTAATGATCCAACACTCTAATCTTGATTTATGGAGGATGTTTAACACTTATGAGTTTAGTTATTCATATGGGTAGCTTGTTATTGTTGTAAAATTTTGAATGTGGGCTCTATGAACTCCCACTCTTGGATGATGGCTGATGTGATGATTGATGATGGGTTTAATGTTGATTTAGTGCTCAAAATGGTAGATTAATGGTGCATAGCTAATATAAACTTCAAGGAGTGCATGAGGGAAAAAGTTCCAATTCTGCCCCTGTTCTAATCGTGCCCCTTTTTGCGAAATGTTGAGGTTGTAATGACTTATATATGATGTTTATATGTTGTATAGATGGTGTATAAAATTTCATTGAAAAATATTGAGGTTTGGTTGGTCAAATGAATTGATTTCACAAAGTTAGTAAACCTGGAATTCTTCCCGAAATGCTCAGACCAGCTCTCTTGTTTCGTCCATAACTTTGTGCTCCAACGTCGAATTTGAGTGCCATCAGTGGAATTTGAAACTAGACATTCCTATCTTTCTAACGGTATAAAATGCACATTCTGGTTCCATGTATGTGAGCCGAACCAACCATTTAAAGTCGGCTGTTCTGTTTCTCAATTTTCCTGGAACGAAATACTGAGGCTGCAACTTGTGGTTCGAATTCGAGCTAGTTGTGTGCCGAATTTTAAAATGATTTCTTCTGTGCAATTATAGCTCAATGAATGTATTTTTCAACGCCATAAACTATGCTCAATTCTGAGGTAATTTGAGTGATTTGTGATCAAAATACGGAGCCTGCCCTGCTCTTGAAAACCCTAACTTTTGGACAGATTTGATGCAAGGCTTGGTGTAGACTTGCTAACTGAATTTTTTTTTTTTTTGGTGATAAACACTTACTAAATGTACCATGAATGTTCCTTAGGCTTTGCCTACACTAATGAACCATGTTTAGAGGTTTTTCCTTGACCAAATGTTTGGAATGGAAAACCAAAAAGCTCAAGGCAGTTCTGCCTTAGGATTTTTGAAACTTTGGTTGTTTGGTTGACTACCTTCCCGAAGGTATTTTTTCATGAAATTTGATAGAGGGATACCTTTTATATAGGAGTATTATACTGCCAAATTTGGTACCAATCTGAATCTTTTTCATTGCTTAACTAAATTACCAAAGTTGAAGACTTGATATTAGAAAATCCTTGTTTAACGAGGAATTTGGGTAACTTTGAGCTACCATATCTTGGTACTCAAAACTCCGTTTCTCGTTCTGCTTCTTTTGTTGTAAACTTGGATTACATCACTCATAGTGTTACGAATTTCAAAGGCTAGTTTCAATCAAGTGAATTTTACCGAATTTTCAAAATTGGCCAAAAACCAACTTAAAACTACCTTATGAACCAAAGCAGCGTCTTTGAGCTCATTTTTGAATATTTTTCATTTGGAATCTTAGAGAAGTGTATTCTAGGAACTTTTAGTACATTGAAAGACGTTTCCAACGGTACCAAATTTACTAATTTTTGACAATCGAATGGTGAGTTATGATTTTTCAAAGATTGTACCAAAAATTGAAAATTTTGAACATTTGAAATGAAATCCACGCGGGAAGCATTTTGCTAGAATCCGGCCTTGAATCCGGCCAGTTTCTGGCCGGATAGTCGGCCGGATTGCTATTGGGATTTGAAAAAAATTGAGGATGGCTACTGCCTCCAATTCGGCCAAGAATCCGCCCGGATATCCGGCCGGATTGTGACGTGGCCAGTCCACTTTCGACTTCGGTCATTCGTTTCGAGATTTATTCACACGTACTCTTTTCCATCAAATGATTTTAAGGATAATAAATCCATTTTCACTCGAGTCTTATAACTCGTTCGAGTTTTGATTTTTAAAAGAAACCCGATCTTGATTTTCAAAGGAACTCAAATTCGATTTTCGAGATACTTCTAGACCATGTTAGTGTGCAACTTTCCTCATTGTTTGGGAATTGGTAGTGATAGTCTATTGTTAATTGTTCAGGCACACAAAAGAAATTTCAAGAGGATCCCACGGTGGACGCTTGAACTTCGAGTGCCCTTTTCTTCTCGTTTTATTTGGTGAGTGTCAAGTGTATGGCTACTTGAATTCTATGGACTTGATTCATGCTTGGCTTACCTGATTACGTGCTTAGCCTACTTGGTTTTGAAAAATGAAGTCGAGTGTGTATTTTATCGCACTCGTTCTCATTTGAAACAAATGACTCATGCTTAACATGGTTTGTCTGGTTTACATGACTTGAAATACATGCTTAAACCTGTCAAATGCTTGAATACATGACATAATATGCTATGGCTGCATACGTCGTTGGAGTGAATCTCCTTGACACTTACATGATACATGGGGGACGCCCAAACTCATAGGCTGACCTTGGGCGAGCCGGCATGGGCTTGATCGGGAATCTTGGTGAGCCATGAGAATTACATGATAAGTTTAATCTATTTGAGAGATCTTGTTTAGCATACTCGTGGAATATAGCCTTCTAAATGTCGTGCGGGCCCGGAGCGGTGTATGGACGAATGAGAAGTATGTGGTGATCTACGGATTAGAAATATCAACCCGGTTGACGGAGAGTCATCGCGGAGAGATATACGAATGACATCGGCAAAACAAGTGGAACTTAGCTCTTGAGAGCTACCATATCCTTGAATTGTTTCTGTTTACATTTTATTGGCATTGTTAATTACTTGCAAGTTATTACTTGAACTGTTATTTGGGCTTGTTACCTAAACTATGTGCCTGCATGTGTGTTCTTGGCCTCACGAGCGTTTTGCTCACCCTGTAGATTTGTTTTCCTTAACAGGATTGAACTCAGAGATGTATTGGAGAAACCCTCCTGATGTACTTTTGTTTAGGATTTCTATTATATTTTGGTTATGCCATTGGTTTTGGGTTATACTTTTGGAATTGAAATGTAACTTTTGGGGCGTGATGTATATTTGGGATTCATGATGTACTTTGAACACCCGACGTGCGGGTTGGATAATAGATGACTATTGTTAAGTTTGAATGCTTCCGCATTTACTATATGTAAGTTATTTACTTGTGTTGTGTAAATCAATAATAAGTTTAAATGGAATTGCTTGAGTCCTGGCGAGAGTTCGGCGGGCGTCCCGCGGATACCCTTTGGTTCGCCTTAGGGAGAAGTGGGGGCGTCACATAACTCCTCTCGCATACACAGGGTTTCACTAGATTCATTCCAAACAATTAAACTAAACTACAAGTCACCCAAACAACGATCATTGAGCATGCAAATCTGGAATGGAAAACTTTGACAGCCAAAATATCTCATGCCCATGTCGAAATGGACAAAATTGCCGCAAGTAAACAATGACTTGACACTCATTGGACTCCACACAACCCTCATGAATCACTGCCCAAACACATGACCAAGAAAATCTAATGTAGAAAGGCAGTATCTTTGGGCAGTATACCATGAACCAACGCAAGAAACGACCCTTCAATTCTCAGCCATATTCATAAGCTCAAAACAACAGCAGCACATACTTATCAAACACCAAACAAACCCACAATTCTCACGGCATCATAATTTATCAAACAGAAATTATCTACAGGAAAAAGGCTAGAAGAAATCTTACAGTGAGCTTTCTGATTCCGTTGAGCAGTGGTTTCACTCGGAGAACAGCCACAGGTGATGGTGGTGGAGTCAGCTCAGTTTCTTGCTTAGTTTCTCCTTTCTCTTGCTTAGCTCCAGAACCTTTGCCTCTTGCTTCTAGTTTCTCCAAATCCCGTAACTTTCCTTAGTTCCTCTACCCGAAGCCCTTTCTTTTCCTTCCTAACTTATCGAGTAGCTACTTTCTTCAGCCCCGAAACCCTCTCAAAACTCCCTCTTTTTTACTTTTCTTGTCTTAGTTTCCAGTAGCCTTTCTTGCTCGTCTGTTTTCCCTCTCCGACTCTCAGCCATCACACGGATCCCCTAGCTCTTTTCTTTTACTTTGCTTTTTCCTGCCCCAGCTACCCACTCTCCTCTTGCTTCATCAGCCGTCATCCGACCCCCTTCTAAAACCTCCCTCATTTGCCTTTTATATTCACTCAACCCTTGGTTAGACGATGCGGATGAACTCTAAGTTCATCTGATTTCAGAACCGTTAGATGATTCTTGACAAACAAGAACTTAGCATTTCTGGGTGGGGGCCAAGATAGCCTGTACTACAGCAATCCAACGGAGGTTAAAAAAAATGAAGGAAAGCAGTTAGGGATGGCAACGGGGCGGGGTTGGGGCGGGGAACCCCTCCCCCACCCCCGCCCCGTTGCCTATTAATTCCCCCCAACCCCCGCCCCGTCCCCCGCCTCCCACTCCCCCCACCCCGCTTCCCTCGCGGGGGCACCCGCGGGGTTAATAAAATTGTCGTCGCGGGGTTAATAAAATTTTATTATAGCTAAATTTTAATAAATTATCAAATACTAAAATATCAACACATCTTCAAGTTATTATTCATTGTAATTTTACAATTGAAACTCATAAAAACAATTAAACAAAAGTTATTTGAATACAATCCAACATGATGAAATAAATACAACTAAAATAGTCAAGTTTTTACTTTTGGTACAAATACAATCACTAATTCATTATTGTGTTTGTACTTTTTTTTGAGAAAAAAGTGTTATTCTATTAAGTGTAATTAGAAATTTAGTATAAATGTATTAGTAAATTTAGTATAACTAATTAATAAATTCTATTAGTAGACATGTCTAATTATTCATATAATTGAAAATATCAATTATATTATATATATTATATAATACATCTAACTAATAATATCATTATCATAAGTTTATAACTAATTAAATTACATATTATATATATATATACTTTTTTTTGCTGGTGGCGGGGCGGGGGTATACTCCCCCGCCCCCTGCTTCGTTTCTAAACGGGGGGAAAAATTCCCCCCCACCCCCGCCCCGAGACCCCCCCGGCGGGGCGGTTGCCCGCGGGCACCCGCCCCCATTGCCATCCTTAAAAGCAGTGATAAAGAGCTGAAAAAAATGTAGTTGCAAATTCTCTTTCTGCTTCCTGTTAGTACAAGTCTTAAGAGAGGTAGCGCGCGTGCACGTGACTTTCCCCACCCCTCTCTTTTTTTATTTTTTATAAATTTAGTGCAAAAACATCTTACAAAAATGAAAATGATGAACCTAACTTAATAAATAAAAATAAATAAAAAAATGATAAAAATAAAGTTAAAAATAAAAATAAAAATTTGGTGTCTACACCGAACATACGCCTCTGCAAAAGATGGTAATTGTTCACCTGTTAGAATTTGAGATTTGATTAGTTCAAATTCTGGTTTGAGACCAGCCAAGAATTTGAACACAAGCACTTGTTCTCTTTGCCTCTGCATAACCGTAATATCACTTGAGAGAGGCATTATAGCATTTAATTCTTCTGAGACTCACTTAAAATCAGCAAAGTATTCAGTTACTGTCTTGTCATTTTGTTGTAACTGAAAATATTTCAAAGAAATATCATACATCCGTGAGAGATTACTGCAATATAATTAGGGGTGTAAATGAGTCGAGCTCGAGCCGAACTTTGGCTAATCGAGCCGAGCTCGAGTTAATTTTGTGAAGCTCGAACTCGACGAGTTCGAGTTAATTTTGTGAAGCTCGAGCTCGACGAGCTCAAAATATCGAGCTCGAGCTCGATCTCGAGTCAAATTCGAGTCAAGCTCGAGCTCAAAATATCGATCTCGAGTCAAATTCGAGTCAAGCTCGAGCTCGAGCTCGAGTTTAAAAAATAAAAAATTAATTATTATTATTTTATTTTTAAAAAATAAAAAATAATTATTTATTTTTAAAAATAAATAAAATAATAATTTTTTTAATAAATAATAAAATATTAGGGATATATATGTAATTTTACTATTAAAATAAAAAATAAAAAATAAAAAATATATATATAATTGAACTCGCGAGCCGCTCGCGAGCCAACGAGATTAATGTTTTTTATCTCGAGCTCGAGATCGACTTAATTAGCTCGAGCTCGACTCGAACTCGATATTGACGAGTTCGAGTCGAGCTCGTATTCGAGCCGCTCGCGATCGGCTCGCGAGCGGCTCGATTCACGAAACACCCCTAAATATAATAACCGGACATAATTCCAAACTTCTTTTGTTGTCTTACAATAAGAACACATGTAAGCAATTCGTGACTCCATAGAATTCCATATTGCTCCAAGAATTTGGGCATCCTCTTGAATCCACATTAGTTTCTTGCTGAATTATCTGTGAGATAACGTTGTTTTCCAAAGCTTATGAGATAAATCTTAACAGTTTTTTACCACTGTTGATAATTGGTGTCATTCAACTTCCAATTTGTGATTTGAGACATCACCATTGGCATAATATTAGTGGACGCCACAATACCTTTTGATAAACTTTCAACCATAGCGAATAGCACTTCAAACCCAAAAAAGGGTCAAAACTCGAGACGAACAGTGCCGCGTGAACAGGACGGCGTGAACAGTACGCCGTGAACAGTGCTTTGCTAGATGTTTAACCCTAACCCTAGGACTTTAGTTCTGATACCATGTCAACAGGTATCTTAGGAGGAAAACATCTAGTCACCGTATTATGAGTGACTAACTAGTATTTATAGAAGTACAAATCTAACCAACTATTTACAATAATACCCTTACTAATTTATTATCTACAAGAATACTGATATTCTTCTAACACTAGGAATTAGAATTGTCATTGATGGGAAATACCTTGGATTACCTCTAGTGATTGGCAGATCAAAGAAGGCGATATTTACATACATCAAAGAAAGATTGGACAAAAAACTGCAATGGGAAAGCTACTCAGCCCGTAGAAAAGGAAGTCCGGATCAAGTTAGTGGTTCAACTATACCAGCCTACTCAATTTCTGTGTTCAGGTTACCTGTGCAAAGAAGTAAACTCCCAAGTAGCCAAAATTTTATGGGAAAACAATAATGGAGAGGACAAAATGCACCGTATGAAGTGGAGGAAATGTGCAATCTTAAAGGGAGGGGGGAATGGGATTCTGGGATATCCATCACTTCAACTCAGCTCTCGTGGCTAAGCAACTGTGGAGGTTCGTTACCTGTTTGAACCTGCTGGTAACCAAGGTAATGAAAGCTAAATACTTCCCCAGGAGCTTAACTTTTGAAGTGAAGAAGAAGCCAACAGCCTCCAAAGATTTGGCAAAGCTTACTTAGCTCGCTTGATCTACTGGCAAAAAGAGGGAGGAAAACAGTTGGTAGTGGCCATAAATGATGTTCCCAAACTCTACTGATGGGTCCCAAACTCTAATGATGGAAAGGTCCAAGCCCAGAAACCTCCAAATTGCGACCTGGTTTATGTGCTGGAACTGAGAGCTGCGAGGAACTGGAACACAGACCTACTTGCCAACCTTTTATCCACAAAGGAATGTGAGCTTAGTCCAGCAGATACCTCTCAGCCTCTTTGAAGGACTAGATAGCTATTTCTGGAGTGCAAACAAGATGGGAGCATATTCAGCGAATTCCGGATACCGCATGGCAAAAATACGGGCAGATAATGATAAAACAACGTGCTTGAAGGGAGGAAGAGCCCAGTCACGGGAGAGGGGAAGCCAAGGTATGGAAAAAACTACAGAGTTTGAATGTTAAACATAAAATAAAGCACTTTCTTTGGAAATGCCTGAACAATATTATCCCAACTAATGAGGTCATCAGTGGAAGAACAAAGAAGGTTGATCCGATTTGTAGATGCTGTGGATATGAGATAGAAACTATTGATCATATGCTGGTTTTTTGTAGCAATGTACAGCTTGCTTGGAAAATCTTCCCTATCCAATAGGATTGACTTTGGGATGATAGGTGGAATTTTTGGAGATGATGGGAAAGGCAGCAATCAGCAATGGAAAGACCTAATGGTAGGGAACAAGATTGAACCGACTGCAAACTTCTTGTGGCAACTTCGGAAAGCCAGAAATGAGAACTTTGACAGCAAGAGCTCACCGGTTCTATTCTTGGTGGACAAGACATTCAGATAATGGAGGGAATACAGGAAGGCTCTGAAGATGGAGTACAAGAATGTCCAAGAACCGTGGAGAACACCACGGAAGCAACCTGGACTTCCCCACCACCAGCCTTCATCAAGCTAAATTGTTGACACAGCAATCCAACCTCAAATTAACAAAGCAGGTTGTGGGATTGTGGCAAGGGACGGCGATGGAAAAATAATCACAATCTGGGCTAATCAACTCTACTTTAGGCTTGAGGCAACATACCTGGAAGCTTGGGCACTGAGACTAGCAGTTATCTCAATGGGTTGCTACTGGACATTGATCGATTGAGAGAAGGTTTTGAAGTGAGTAGGTTTTCTTTTGTTAGAAGGCAAAGTAATCTTGTTAGTCATAGCGTGGGAAAAGTTGTCTTCAAGCTTAAATATGATGTTATGTGCGAACATTGCTCCCCCCATGGCATACTTTAAAAGCTACTTACCCTTCACGTGTAAATCTTTTGATCCTATATATATATAATTGTCTATAGTCCTTTCCAGAAAAAAAGTCAACAAGCCAGTTCATGAGCAAATTCTAACTCATCCCTTTGTCTTGCAAATCACTTCCATGTTTTTGCACGCCCAGCAGTTCTTGTCTTAGAACTGGTTTTATTGCTGCCCCCATGCTTGAGGCCTACAACCGGTTTAATGTACAAATGTCCTGGGAAATTCCTTTTCTCTTTTGGCAGTGCTCGCAACTCTGGTAACCAGTAAGCTACGAACTCCCCTTCAGGGTCATAATTTTGAGCCTATATCATGTAAAACAAAATATCATATGGTGAACGAACAAATGCAATTAAAAGATTATTTGCATCTATGTCAACCTCATTGTTTCCTAAATAGCTTCCTTTCATTGGTTCAAACCAAAACAGAAGATGAAGAATTGTAGAATTCAGATGATAATAAAACATATGCAAATGCAAATAAGCACATACACAGCTAAGTTTACGCAGACAGGCAGAACTACTCTATTATAATTCTTACAAGTGTTGTAGGCAAATTATATTCTAGTGTATCATTTCACTTCACAATGAATCCAGCAATTAACTTACGTGAAAAGTGAAATTTTAAAGTCCTTTACTTGACAACGAAATTGTGTTTCTAGAGTTAAATAATCAACAAAATACCTATTTCATTAGGATGAAAACATTGAGATTCTTTCTACTGAAATCTGTAGTGAGTATTTAATAATAAAGGTCATGTGAAACTTTTTATCTTTTTTCCCTCAACCCACCAGGAAAGTTCAGACTTCCACTGCAGACTTAAAATTGTTTTTAGATCCCTTGAAACCTGTCAAATGCCCTGAAAGCTTTCCAAAAATTATGACTCAAAAAGTTTGTTCTCTTGAGTCATATAATGAGTTCCAGCCACAATAAGCTGCTAATCCACATCAAAATTTGCTGTTTTAAAGATCTCTGGATATGAAACGTAAGCAAGAATCTCATTTTGATTACATGAAGGACAATAAAGCTTCATATAAAATCCGTGCAAGTATTCAGCAAAAGAATGACTGCAGATCCACCGTAAACAGTTTGGAAACAGAGTAAAACAAGAGGGCCATCTGGTGGGTTTCAAACCAAAACTGCATCGCCAAGTCAACCATTACATCAAATGGACAGTTGAAGCATAATACTTGTGTTAACAAGAACATAAACTCTATAAACCAGCTATGACAAGCTGCAGCTTATGCAGTAGTTACGCAACAAATCATGTGATTTAGCTTCATCACTAAGAGAGCATGATAATTGACTAGATTTCGTAGCCTGAATATCAACTCGAAAAATCTGAAACAGATTCTTTAGAATACTGAAGTTTCCGAATGTCCCTAATGTTAAATCCAAACTGATTTCACCAAAAAAGCTAAAACTATAAGCCAGAAATTCTCTTCAGTATGAATCCTCTTCATATATGGCTTGAAAAGCTATAGACACATTTGGGGAGGGGCATGCATGACATATAAACCTTAATTCACTTTCCTTACGGGTCCTTCAGTTTTGCATGTTTGAACAATAAGTGTCATCTGTACATATGTAGACAATTAGCTAATCAGCATTTATTTGGTAAAATGTTAAGCTAATTTTAGAAGAAAATGACACACCAAAACATATATCTCATTTACATGACCAAACATATGGAAGCCTATAAACAAGATAAAACTGAAATCCAGCTGGATTTGGTAAATATCTAAACAAAAAGGAAAGGTCTCATGATGATGAAAACCCACATAATTTGTCTCATATATATTTTTTTCAAACTAAGCCATGGGTTCAACTTTTTCAGAATGAGATGGCATTTGAACATGTATCTTTGGAGTCTTAACAGAGAAACAAAAGGAAGAGAAATTTAATCAGGAGAAACAATAAAAGAACACAAGCCAGGTGAAAAATAAAAGAACAGGAGACATTATGTGGAAAAAATGAAGGATGCCAAGGAAAATAAAAGTTAAGTTCCATTGTCTGCAACTTGCGGGGGGGAAAGTGAAGAATGAAAATGAAAGGTCGCAACCATCTTAGTTATTGTGTCCTTCATCTTCTGTTCTAACATTTGCTTCCACCAACTAAGAGGATTCACGATTTGACACTTCTCTTCTCTCCTATTCTTTTTATAACCTAAAAGAGGTAACAGCAGGCTTTCTTATCATTTCTTATCCACTCTATGCCTCTCTTCCACATCATTGTGTAAAAAGACCAAGTTCCACAATGTGATTTTACTAATCAGCCACTCTCCACTACTTTGGTAATAGCCCTCACCTTGAGTTTGAAATCTAGAATCCTTACTATATTAGACCAATTAAGCTTCATTTATTGACATTGAGACAAGTTAATTTCCAAATGTCAAGTTTTATTAGTTGCTTGTTGGGTGAGAACGATGCCTCTTCTGCACTAGATGTGAACTATTTTAGAAGCATAAACTTTATTTATTGCCTAAGGTCTCAAACCATGACTTTAACTAAGCTTGTACGCGTCACTGAAGTCATTTTCTTTCATCATGAATATTACATTCAGAAAATTGTAAATTGGGTTTAAATGTCAATTATCTTGGGAAATTTCCCACCAACAAAGAGCAAACTGCGACTTCATTTTGTCAAACGCAACAATGTCATTGTCTGTGAGAGTGTTTGCCATTTTAAGAAAACACAAGTCCCGATACAACAAAAAATATGATAATCAAACTGTTGGCTTTTTCTATTTTTTTCTTGTGGGTGAGACAATTAACACACAGTGGAACAGCAACCCATAAGGCTGAAACACCAGCTATGCATAATTCAACTGAAGTATTTGAAAATTCTGAAGAACTAACCTGCTTGGGAATGCTGAAATAGCGGTCCTCTCTCGGGTCATTCCCAACACCTTAATGAAAAGAATGCAGAAACTAAGCATAAGATTTGCAAGTCTATATGCATAGCAGAAAGAGAAAACCACAAATGTAGGATGCCACTCTAGAAGAATGTTCACAAAAAAATTAAGGGTTTTGAACCATATTAACAAGAAAAACAATTCAAACTTGATGAAGAGATTCAAACTTGATGAAGAGAACCTTTGCCGCATGAAAAATCACAAAAGTTGCCTGCATCAAGAACCTTTTGGCAGCAAACAGACACCTCAAACATGTTCAACGAATGCAGTTGGTAAAGCAGAGGGCGATTGGACATTAACTATACCAATACTACGTACAAATTTTAAAGCTTAGGCAGGAGAGAGGGAGAGAGGGACAGAGGGTCAGAGAGAGACATTGTGTAATAAGAGCACTTGTACAAAATCTTATTTAAGTGATAAAAAATCAATGTTATAGTGAACTGGTTCATCCGAACAGCAGGACACTGGATTCTGACATCAAGAAACTTGGACCCATTAGCCTGCTGAGCACACTGCCAAAATTGTCTCCAAAATGCATGCATTATGGACCAAAGAGATAATTGGGAAGCTTTATGTTAACATCAGTTTCCTTTTAAAGAGAAAAAAGCAAATTCCTGAGGCTTTACAGCATTTGAATCAATGTGTAACTAAGGATAAGAAAATGCACCAGATTAATTCTGTGAAAATAGAACTCAATAAGACTAAATCATTGGAGATTTTCTTTTGTATCCACTGTTGAGAATATAATTTTACAGACTGGATTGCACAGGAAAGCGTTTGCTGTAACCATCCCTCAGTTGTTACCAAATGGATTTCCTATGAGATTTTCTCCTCAGCTCTAAAGCATACAAGGAGGCCCATCTCTACCCTTCATCACTATAGCAAAAGGTTTTAGCAGAATGCTGACAGGGCCAAAGAAAGTCGACATTTGCTGGAATTAAAGGAGACAGGAAAAAAAGAAAACTTTATCTTCCTCTGCTGAAAATACTCCATTGAGTTTCAATGTTGGATGTCTGGTTGGAATATCATAATTAATTTTTCTCAGCTGGTCTTTGTTGTTTGTCAACTAGTAAGCCATTTCAAAGGTTGCACATTCGAAGGGAATCAACCATCGAAAGAGATTTGAGGAAAACAGGAAAAACTCCACCCAGCCCACCTTAGTTGAAGCACAAATATGAAATCATGTCCAATGGTATTTTGAAAAGAATTCACACTTGCAACATGCAAAAGTTTACTTGTCAAAAGGAGGAAAAATTACTTTTCTTAAAACAAATTTGGCAAACTTCCCATCTTGGTTATAATCACTCCTGGAATTTGATCAAAAGTACATATACCTTAAGGACAGATAGCATGAACTTAAAACTTAAATTCCTTTGTGTACTTGAGATCCAGTGAGAAATATGCTTAAAATTGACTAGCTCCTAATGGCTAAGTGGCTATGAAAAATTTGTGAAGAGCAATTATAAGCAAAAAATCATTTGAAGGAAGAAAAGACAATGCCACCATAATTTCCTATTGCAACTATGGAGGCAGCAGGAACTAGAGGAAGTCAAAGCATCACATATCCTGCAATTGAGGATGGAGGAAGCTTCATGTTAGGAGGCTAAACAATGTATTGAAAAAGAAATTCACTGCAGTAATCAAACTAAAGCTATAGGCAGGCTAGAGCAAGACTGTAACCTTCCAAAGATTGGTTGCTTGGCCATCTAGTTTAAGAATTCTTCCCAAGACTGGAAAGTCAAAGGAGCATAAATCAATTCATCACTTATATATGACCATTTTAGTTACTTGTGATGCTGAAAAAACTGATTTGATAATATAAAACCTTTTTTTTTTGGGTAAGTGGGAGGTCTTGAGCCCAAGACCTCCTGCTTACTATCCCTCTCACCTTTCCATCTATATAAAACCATTGGAGATTACTTCTTTCATGATTATGATCTTGCCCCAAGCCTTTGCATAAGTGAAGAAAATAGCTTTTCTCAGGTAAATAGAACAAAAAGAGGAAAAATGCTAGTATAGAAACTTTTTCTTTAGTCACTTGTCATTAGAAATAAAGAAATCTTAATTAATCTTATTAATATGCTACGATATGAAAAAATCCAGGAAAACATTGTTCCAGCACTCACACTCTCCCAATCATGAAAGGATAACAAAATTGAGAATTTTATTCTACTTCAATTTTGATTCACATAGTTTTCCTCAAACTGAAGTCCAAATAAAAAGCATTAATTTTCTTGGAAATGCACTGTACTTAAACTTCTTCAAGACATTGCATAAATACAGAAATTTGATCCATCATCAGAAACCCAGCACCAGTATAGACAACTTTTCTAACATTGTACAGAATTTCACAGAAATTCTTCTATGCTTTTTCGTATAACAAGCATGACATGGGGTTTTGGTTGTGCCACAGTGGGAGTGGAAAAATGGGAAAATCCAGCCTACTTTTAATAGAACTTTTCAGAACTAAAATAGTCAGTCAAAATATTTTGGGAACATCTACCATTGAGGCATAGTGAGATTCTTCTTTTCTTCTTTCAGTGGTCAACATGAAATCACATTTTAGCCAAAGCAGGATTTATTAAAAAAAAAAAAAAGGGTTGAACCCTTGTTATGAACCATAGGCAGAACATTTGCTAAACTGACAACTGCACAAAAGAAAATACAAACCACAAAGTAAAAGAACATAATGTCTGGGTCTGTGTTTGATATTAAGACCGCTTCATCACATAGATGAAATTCCTAAACAAACCAATACAAGATCTATAGGATTATGCTAAAATATTTATGATGCGGGATAATGTATATCCTACACACTATGTATGTCAATGTTTGCTTTGATGTCTCTATCCATGCACGAGTTACATCAAGTACACCAACACGATTTTTGTAGAAATAAAGTCAAACCACTTCAACCTAATTGTTTAATCTCTGTGCAGTATAGGTAGAAGAACATGCTTGTCCCAAGACCCAGTTCAGCTAGTAGGGACATTGGTCAGGTAATAGTAAGGTCCCTGGTTCCATGCTCAAGTCCTCCTCTTTCCCCTTTCCCCTTGTAAGGCTTGGAATCTCCCTTGAACCAAACAATAAAGAAAAAAGGATCCATGCTAATGGTTGGATTTCAAAAGCCACATTCACAAACTTTTTCCATAACACAAGATAACTGAAAGGACAGCAATGAAGTGGAGAAAACATGGAGATAACCATTGTTTTCCTTAGTTTCTAGCAGTAGTTTGATACTTAGTCATAGTCCTTGATGAGAGACTAAATTTGAACCTCACCCACCAGGAGTCCTTGACAATTTAATCTGTAACAACCATGTATAGGAATCCCATATATGCACATCTAGTAGAGGAAGTCCTAATAAGGCTATTGGGCAAGTGATACATTTTGCTCTGTAATATACACCTCGAACGGAGATGTGGAAGAGCTGATATTGTAATTTGGAGAGCCATATTAGCCTGGCCAAGTCTCTCTAGTCTGCAGGTTTGACACCTGATGCAGCCTTGGAAACAGAAACACCTAAGACCTACTTGGCCATTCATTGCTTCTGTAAGATGACCTCTCAAAATGTACCTCATCATCCTTAATTGTAAGAATGCTGCTAAGTGCACTTAACCAATAAAGAATGTATAACTGGAACTGTCAAAAGCTAAAACATCATCTCCAGAAACTAGAAAATATTCTTCCACTTTCCTGTCCTACTTTATATCTACCTCGATGATCCTGTTTTACCATAGGTATGTCTAAACATTGGCCAGTAGGCACAGGTGAACGGTGTCGTACAGTGTTAGTTTTTTTGGAAAAGTGAAGTTTAATAGGGAAAGTGACTAAAAGAAAGGGAAGTAATAAATGAGAGTGTGGGCTTAGATGGCATATTGTATGCATCAACAACTCCCCAGTGGCAAACATCAGAAAAATCCTTTTATCATTGAAATCACAGCTGAGTGAATTAAAATGCCAGAAACTTCAGCTTTTGTCTGAAGAAGAATGCTTGCAAGTTCCTTGCTAAAAACTGTCCTAAATCAGAATAGCTCATTCTATTTTTCCCTTAACAAAGTTAACCTTTTTCAATTATGATGGACACATAAAATATCAAGAGTAAATGGTCAAAATAGTAACCAAACTATTTAAAATGGCACGACTCGTCACTGAACTTTTTCTGTGGCCGAAAAGGTCACTCAACCCCCTAAAATGAGCCTTTAGAATCATTTTTTGGTAAATTAACTGGAATTACAAGTTTTCAGGGGCAAAAATGTCCAAATAATGCCATCTCTTTCTCTCCTCTTACCCCTCCGCCACCTTCCTTACAACTTCCTTCTCTCCTCCCCCCTTGACCACTCGCCACCAACAGAGAATTCCATGACAACAAAAGGAACACGGACAGTTTTGAGCCGCTTCTTAGTTGATTGATATTTGGCTGTATAATTTCAATTGTGGAATTATTGTCATGTGCCACAAATACTGAAAACCTCATCTCCTCCCAACTCTCTCTCCAATTCACCACTCCAATCAGACCACATCAACCACCCTTTGCACAACTGTCTCCGTAGTGCATCATTCTCTCATAAAAATGCTTCAGAGCAGTCCCATCATTAACCAATTTTGAATTTCGAAGATCTGAGGAAATTCTTGTATATGTATCCTCATCAATATGACAACCATTTTCTTTCGTTTCTTTAATAACCACCCAAAATTCCTTCATTGAATGATTTTAAGCATAAATTCTCAGCATGAAACCATAAATAGAAGTACTTGGCCTGATTTCATCAGAAGCTTTTTCTTAGCATAAAATCTGAGTAAATGCTTGAAGCTTTTTCTGGGTCTTTACCTAATTTCATCGGAATATACAAACAGTTTCATGGGTCAATCTTGGATTTAAATTTGATAGCTCTTTTTCAAACTCTTAAGCCCAATCATCGGATAATATTTCATTAATAATTGGCTCTGATTTGGTTGAAAAGAACAGTGGTGGTGGCTGGGTGGGTGGGTAGGTGATGGTGGTGGAGGAGGAAGAAGAAACTGATGTTGTGGGTACTTTTTTTTTTTTGGATCACAGCGACCAGATCTGGTCACGGCGGAAGGGGGGAGGGAAGGGGAAATGGGTGAAAGGAGGGGATGAGAGGGGAGGAGAGAGGGTGCGGTGGTGGGTAATGCAACAGTGGCAGTGGACAGTGAAGGTGGAGGAGGAGGAAGAGGAAGAAGATGATGTGTTGGTGATTTTTTGTATTAATTATATTTACCTCCTATGAAGTTTTGCCAAAATATGGATTAACCCCTAAAGTTTGATTTTTGTTTAAAGAAAAATTATGTCAATCAGAATAGGACATTTTTACCCTTGAAAACCTACAACAGTGGGTCAAGTTTGCTTTTTTCTAGCTGGTTTACTGGCTAAATTGTTCGAAATGATCCTAAAGGCTCGTTTTAGGGTATTGAGCGACCCTTTTGACCACAAAAAAGGTTCGGTGACCAACTCGCATCATCTTAGATAGTTTAGTACTATTTTGGCCATTTATTCAAATATCAAACCACAAAAAAAATTTCATGAAGATAAACGTGTAATACTCAGAAAACAAATACCTGCACCATATGTCCAGTTACCATAATTGGAACAAGGATCATAGTCCAAAAGGCATGATTCAAACCATTCAGCTCCCATTCGCCAATCAATGCCCATGTCTCGAACAAGAAAGGAGCATACAATCTGTGGCAGGATATAAATTGAAAAGATAGGTTCGTAATTCAAGATTGAGTTCAAATGAGAATTTTGTAAGGCAACTGCTACTCTACTATCAAAAGATGGGATGGTCTTTTCGTTTTACTAATTACTACTGTTCTACGTGACAAAGCAGCAATCCAGAATCACTCAACTATAACTTTAGTGTATGTTAGTACCTGCCGGCCTCGATTTGACATGAACCCTGTAGTTGACAGTTCTCTCATATTTGCATCTATAAGAGGGTACCTAGTTTTTAGCAACATTAGAAAATGAGTCAATACAACATAAAAGGTAAGTTAGCATATGTTATCTTGATCAAGATCAACATATCGATTTCCCTGTACTTTCCTTTTATTTTTCTTTTTAAAGGGATGAAGGAGAGAAAGAGATCTGCTGTCCAATTTGAGCATAGAAATGTGATTTTCCACAACATCTAGTGGCCACAACCAAAGCAGTGGATAGAAAGTATACCCAGTATGACCATCTCTCCAAGCATCAAAAAGAATGCTGTCTTGGTTCCAGTTAACCTCAACTTTTCTGGGCCCACCTGAATGCAGAAAAAGTAAACAAACTGCATAACTTTGATTAAATTAGAAAATTTTACACAAGTTTCAGAAGAATGCAGCTACCTGAGCTAGGTTGTAAATTCAAGAACTGGAAGCATTTTTTATTTTTATCAATCACTTAGAAATGGCACCTCATTTTACCTGGATTAAAGAGAGTGTTTCCCTCCTTAATAGACAAAAATCTGAAGTAATCTCTCCATATCAGTTCAAACAAAACCCTGAACACATTAAAATTATATCAGAAAAATGATAAAGAGATTTATTTTCCTCTTGGAATATATACACTATTACAATTTTCAACACGTGCGGACCTTTTTGAGGTACAAATGGGCATCAAGGTAGACAACAAAATAATAAACTGACAAAGTATAACAAATAGTCCTTGCAAGAACACACTGAGTGATGTTAGTGTAGTTAAGGTGCATCTTTTAATTCAAAGACATGTAAGTTGAAAATAGAAGCATACGTCTTTCAAAGACTGACATAATTTAAACAGTAAATAGCGTACATGACTTTACATGAAAGGTAACAAATACTCTATGCACAGTTTCCCCACAAATAATTCTAGGAAGAATATCTTTGATAATTTTTTCTGGTTTTTCTCAATCTAGAGCTTCAGTTTATACTTGAAAGGAAATCATGGCATGGCATTGGCCAAGTCTCTTGCCCAGCCTTTGCCTTCTTCAGTGGTCAAGTTGTTTAACTGACTTTTTGATAGCTGAAGCAGTGAGGGCTTTACTATAACCCCTCAAAAGCCATCAATTTACAGCAATGACTATTTTGTTCTTCAAACCCATACAACTTTTACAAATTAATTAAACAAGTAAAGAAAGTCCACTCTCGTTGGATTGTGGCATTCCAGACCCACGTCAGGTTCCAAAACTTATTTGATTGGACTTGCAAGTTTGAGAATACTAGCTTGGGAGCTCAATTGTTCCAGAGAGAAGTCCCTAGAAACCATTCAGCTCATTGCTTAATTTACTCAAAATAAATAGGAAATCTTGAAAGGTATGATTTAATTTGTCCACATATGTTCATTAACTTACATGCAATTCCCGATGTAATCATTGAAATACACAAAGAAAGGAAGAAATATAGAGGAGATCTAGTTACCAGTATGTTGAATTATTTGATTGCCTCTCAGCTTCATATCTCTTTACCTTAAAATAAATGGAGAACATGATTTTACTATGAATTAAACTGATATTATCACTGCCCATTACTAAGAATGTAAATAATGTTATACCTCCTCATAAATGAAACGAGCAGAAAGGTTTCCCGCAGCAAGCCAAGGAGAGAATTTTGTTGAGTAATCAGGACCTAACATCCCATTTCTAGTTTCTTTGTATATCCTCAGCAGATCCTACAGGAATATACGATGATGTTTGAACACCACACTCTCATAATTTGATTACTTTCACTTACATTCCGTTAGAACTTGAATTTGCAGACAAAAGTTATCAAACTTGAGAATTCAACGTTAGTGGTTTCTAAGGTATTAAGTGCAACATAATAGTAAACAGTGGAATATCTTAAATGACTTCCAATTGATACAAGGTCTTGCTTAGCACCACAAAATAGCCTTGAACTTAATCCTCATAGGAAAAACATAACTCAAAATTCCTATCCAACAAAGATTTCTTGCCTTTTTCCAAAAGTACTCGTGTAGTCTACTTAGAGCTGCACTTTCACCACCCACAAATCTCATTCCTTTCTCCACCTGTATCAGCACAAAATAAAGAATACTGAAGGAACTTACATGTGTGTTAAACATGCTGCATCATCATGTATGTGAAGATGAAAGTAAACATGCCTTTGGCTTCTGAAATCCGAGCTCAGTAATTTCAGGAACAGTGCCCCAGTCACTAATATTTGGTGGAGGTCCAAGTGTTGTTGGAATCTTTAAACAAGCACGCACTGTAGACTTGGACTCAACAGACTACAAGGAAGCATCATCCAGACACATGAAGCAATACATGAGATATTTGTTCTAACAGGCAAAATGTCTCTACTCTAACCTATGAGAAGAAACATGATACCTTACGGAATTGCGTATAGACATCTGGTAAACACTTACAATCAAATGGAATGTCATCAATATGGTACAAACTACCACCCCAGATCAACTGCAATTTGGTACCAGTTTTGGACTCTGGCTTAGTGGACAACCCTTTCAACAATGGCTGGTCAACTTGTCTCAAGTTTTTAGCAACCAATCTCTCAACATTCAACTCCTCACTGCATGTTTCTTTCTGAGCAAACACCTACACACTTGTAAAAATATCAATCAATTGGCACTAGTCGGAAACAATAGTTTTTGAAAGAATTATTGGATGTAGAAAAGAAAACATTGAAGATGGAGACTTATTAACCGTGTGTGCTCCGTGTGCTTTTGCAAGCAAAGGCAGTATATCCTCCGGTTTCCCCTGTTTAATCAACAAGTCCAGACCACGGCTTTTCAAGTTATTTTTCAAGTCAGCCAAAGACTCCATGAGAAATTGAGCCCTCAAAACTGCCCAAAAAAGGTCAAAAGAACTCAAAATCACTAATATACCTTTGCTATCAAATTTCTAGGCATGGAATTTCCAATTACAATTTGGTCAGTCAAGCGCTTACTGAGAAGAACAAAAACAAGTCAAAATAGGGATAGCCTAGAAGTTACTATCAACATTTCCTTCTGCCAACAAGCTGTCCAATCATCTTCTATCTATCTAAAATTAACAAGAAGGTCCTGGTACTTTTGCATTGTTATAGGTTATATGGTTGTTATATTTGGATATATCTGCAAGATAAACAAGTTCTCAGAATATGTAAATGCCCAAAATATTTTTACAAGTTTAAGTATGTCTTTAATTTTCCTAAATCCCTTCCGAATAAAATGTTTACTAATGTAGATTTGCTCCAATCAGGAGGCTGCACACCTTATCCCTATACTGAGTCTTCACACCACTAAGTCATATTCAATCATTATTACTGTGAACCATTCAATTAAACCAGCTAAAAAATCCACACTAGCGGGCCTAGATGATCAAGACATAAGCCCATTTCCCAATTGCACGATTTTGGTTATTTCACATGTGGCAAGGATCTAAACTCTCATGTAAAAGATTTTTGGAGAGGCTAAATCCATATCCCTTCCTCCTAAATCCACACATTTGATGCATTGATGCATTGTACAACTAGCATAGAAAATTGTTCAAGGTGTTGATTTAGTATGGAGGGGCGGGGATTTAGGCTGACATCCAAGAATTTGTTATACTACAGTACTAGTCCAAAAGGGAAATACCAAGACAAGTAATGAACATCTTATCAAATCAATGAAGTATAATTTAAAGTAAAAGTCCAGAGATGCAACATAATGAGCACAAGGTATATATTCTAAGTGCACAATTATCAATATTGGAACCTGGCAAAAATTTAAACTCCTTTTTTTGTCCAAACAAATTGCCATACTTGAATATTGATCCAAAAGGGAGATACTAAACTAAGTATTCAAACTATAATTAAACAAAATATAATTCAACGGAATAATCTAATGGAGAAATTCAGAGGTACAGCCTAATGAGCACAAGGTATACCTCCAGTTTTAGGGAAGCCAAAGTAATGGGTGGAGGAGGTGAAAAGCCTAGGATCAACACAGTAGACAGGCAAGAGAGCTTGAGATGAAAGCCAGGCCTTAATCAAAGCCTCATTGTCCAATATCCTCAAATCACTCCTGAACCAAAAAATGGCCACCCCTTTGCCTCTCCTCTCAGGCAATGAAGAACCAGAAGACGACGATGACGTGCATCTCCGGAAGGTTTCCTGAGCTATGGCGACCATTTCTTGGGGACTTACTCCTGGAACTGAAACAGCCATTGTTCCGGAAGAATTTGAGTGCATGGCTGCAACAAATTTGCAGTTTCTTGGAAATGGTTGTTTGAGAAGAAGCAGTAGAAATGAAACTTTCGTCGCTGATTTTCTTAGTGTGATGAATGGGGAAGCTATGGGATGGGAGAGTGAAGAATATGTGACCATGGTTGGAAAGCTTACACGTAGTCAGTTCAGTTTCTGGTACTACTTTTACGCCGCGGGCAGTCTTGCCGCGGATGTGTACCCAGCAATGTGGATCCCAATATAATTGATGCAGGTATGACATTAATCAATATGTAAAAATTGAGTCAATAATAATATTATAAAAACGCAACAACTTTTGTCACTTGTTAAAATTCATACCCATAAATTCAATCTTAACTACCCAGTTTTAAATAGTTTCATCTACTACTATAAATTGTTCTCTGCAATTACTATTGTAATTCTGGATCTAGGTATTTCATACCCAAAAAAAAAGAAAAAGAAAAAGAAAAACTTTTATTGAATGATAGTACAAAATTTGGCACCTCACACTGGCCATGCACGTGCACTTTTTGTTGCCATTGTGTTAATTAAGAAACAACAACTCACTGTTTAATTATAATTAATTTTTCCTCCTTTTTTTAATGTAAATGAAAAGTTTCAAACTCGGTGATCTCTTAGTTACACTTTCTCTCTTCGTACCATCTCCTTCCCAACTAATTTCTCTCTAATTGTCAATTGTTTGTAACAGTCATCAAATATCAAAATTCTGTTTAGAATTATTAGAACATAAGCTCGATTTCAAGTTAATGAGTTTACGGTATATTCTAGTGATTAATTGCTAGACCAGAATACATGACTACTTGATAATAGTTTGATTATCTGTTAGATTAGAAGAGGTTACCATATGATAATAGCGCATTGGTAGAATGAGCACTTCGTGGGTCACCGCTACTATGAATCGGCTAAAGTTGTAGAATTTATTAGGGATAATTTTAGAAACCTCTCCCAAGGTTTCTAACTATTTCTTTGACTTCCCTCTAAGTTTTGAAAATTACACAAATCTCCTTTGATGTTAATTACCTTTTAATATTTAGGTCCAACTAGTAATTAAAAATTGATATTAGAAATGAGAAGATAATATGATTCTATCATTGCCCTTCATCTATTACATTATTTAATTAATTTAATACCAACTCATACATTAAAGAAAAATACTAAAATTTGTTATTTATCATTAGGAATCAAATCACATATAGCATCAAAATAGTATATCATTCTATATTTTTCATTTAATGCAATATCCAAATTTCTCTTTTCAGTCACATACATGTTTGTCAAATATGATCAACAACAAATAATAAAAAAAAATTTTGCAACCAAAACATTACAGAGAGCAAACTTTAACATCATAAATATCCATGTCAATATATTAAACTTAGTTACTAAGATTTTTATGGTATTAAAGTTTACTCTTTGTGATATTTTGGTTGCAGATTTTTTATTATTTGTTATTGATCGCCTTTGACAATGGGTCTTTAACTGAAAAGAATAATTTAGATCTTATATTAAGTGAAATATATAAAATGACATACTATTTTTTGATACTATATGTGATTTGATACCTGATGATAAACAGTAAATTCTAATATTTTTTTTAATGTGTGGTTTGGTATTAAATTAACTAAATAATATACTAGATGAGGGCAACGATGGAATCATGTTATTTTCTCTTTCCTAATATTGCTTTTTAATTGCTAATTGGACCTAGGTATTATAAGACAATAAACATCAAAGGAGGTCAATACAATTTTTGAAACATACAGGAACTAGTAAAATAGTCAGACACGTCAACTCGAGGGAGGTCTCTAAAATTATCCCTTATTATTATTTCATAAACAAATCACAAGTTGTATAAACAAACGATCATAATAGGAATTTCCTACGGTAATGTAGTGGTTTCATATATTTTGCTAATTAATAGAGCAGAATACAGGCTTCGTGGCCATAAAGTTATCAAAACATTTTTTTGGCCAATTTCGGCCCTTGATTCTCAAAATTACAGTTGCCTACAACAACCATTTGTGCCCTTGCCCTTGAAGGGCAAAGTAGTAATCACAATGATTTGACTTGAGTAATATTAAAAAAAATTAAAAAAGATATACAAACAAAAATATACATACCAGTATTACAACTTAAGTAGGAAAACATTGTAGATAGGTCCTTTTATTTCCAAAAGTAAAAAGAGAGCAAACCATTACCAGGAAGGCCAAGTTTGAGTATCGTTCTGCACCCTCCATCTCACTCTGATATCTCCACTTTTTCAATGAAGATTTCCCAGTTGAAGGGTTCCATAGACTTTCCAAGCTTCATTTGCTGCGACCTTGACTTCTATCTCTTCCAATAGTCTGTCAAACATTTTTTTTTTTCCAAAATGTTCAAGATGGTTTTGGGCTGTTGTGTACCATTGATTTTGCGTGGTGCCATGGCGGAGATTCTAAATTGTTGGCCGGGTAATAAGGGGACCAGGTTGCTGTGCTAGATTCCCAAGTAGAGAAATTGGACGAAAGAAAAAAGATTCGTCCTTAGCTACCACCGCATGATAAAGTAAGGAAAATCTGGCAAAATATCTCTCACATTTCACTAAATAAACATTATCCTTCCCTTTTAAAATAATAATTTATGTTATTTACAAAATTAAGTAAGTAAAATTTAGTTTCAACCTAAATTTTTTAACAGATTTTACTTTAAATCCATCACATTTTCCACCCGAAGTCATTTTTTTATGGACAAAAAAGTTAGATCCCATTTGTAGTTAAATAGATAAGCTGGTTCATATTCATTTTTACCACTAAAAAAAAGTAAGATTTGACCTGAACCGTATTCATATTTTTCCTTAAAAAAAGTAAGATCTGACTCAATTCATATTCAATATTGCTAAAAAAGAGTGAAATCTGATCTTTTTATGTATAAAAATCATTGCATGTGAATCACATGGTGATTTTAGACTAAAAAGTGACGGAAACTTAGGTTAGGACAAAATTTTGCTTACTTGAATTTGTAAGAAATTTAAAATTAATATTTTCAAATGAAGAACAAAAAAATGTATTTGACAAAATGTGTACAGTTTTGAAAGATTTCTCCATGAAACGACAAGTTTTGATTTGCTAGATATTAGATAAAAGTTTTAATGTGCTAGATAACTTGTATACTTTGAGTCTTTGACCAACTCTTGAAGTGAAATACTACCAATTGAAATGGAGAAAACAAATACAAAAAGAAAAAAAGCGATTCCTTGTTATGTGCCACTCCAAGACAACAATCAAACTATTGTAGGTCCTGGGACGTGATTTTTGAAGATGATTTACTTTTTTGTTTTAGTGAGTGCAAGGTTTAAATCCTTGAGGGCTTTTCAACATTATAACAGGTTGTAGTAATTAGTAACATATTAAAGTAGGGATATAAATCAAATTATAAAACTAAACCAATTTATCAATTTCGACTCTTAACCAACATAAAATTTTACGAGGATGGTACCTGTGCCAGACGTTGCAAGGAGATAAATACTACAACGAAATTGCAAGGAAGTTATTACTAAAATTTAACTTATACCGATAATTCAATTTCAAATTTTCAACTAATAACCAACCTAAGACACTATGAACATAGCGTTTCAAATATGTACACCCACAAAAGCCCAAAAATCTTAAACCTCAGGTTCATCTAGTTGAATTGGATATTCCTCTCTCTCTCTCTCTCTCTCTCTCAAATGTTACTGGGCCTGGTAACAGGCCACACAGGCCCATGTCCATAATAATAGAAGGCCCAAGTCGGACTGGTAAAACATGCTGGGCAAGAAGTCTCAATTCTCAGGCCCACAATTACTACGCAGGCCATATTGATCTGGCCCACTTCGTATTCGTCCCTGAACGATGACAAGTGTCCGTGGGTGGCCAAGTACAAGCTCGAAGATTCCAACATCAAGAGTGGAGTCAATTTCTGCAAGATAAAGGCGCATATGAAGTTAGCAACCGCTAAAGTACCAGACAAGGTCCAGTTCCGATCACCGAGAGTGCACATACTGTCCGATCTCTTCACCGAAGAAGACGTGGACATGTGGCACTGCAACTATGCTCCCAAGCAGCCTGCACTTTGTCGTTCCACTTCCGCAATAGTCAGGCCAAGCACCAATCATCTCTTAATTGGGCCTGGAACGTCATTGGGCCAGATCCGTAATGCAATCTCCGAGATTGGACTGGGCCAGCGTGATGACCTTTCAGATCGTGGATCTGACCCAAGCCCATCTGCATCCCAAGTGGGCTACAATATCTCGGCTGAGCAGTTGGGCCATGTATTGGCCCAATCAATATCAACAGTTATGTCGACAAACAAGGCCCAGCCTCAGGCTACTTTCAAGTTCGGAGCCAAGCCCCCATGTAATTAGTCAATTCGGCCGAACCAAATGTCGGCCCATTTATTTTTCTTTTGTTCAGCTGCGCTTGCCATTTTAATAAGGGATTTCTTACTGTGTCAAATAAAATGCAAAATTTTATTAATGCTCGTACATCATACGGCTGTTAATATTCACAGCCACGGGATAACCGCAGAGGCTCTCCCAAACAATGTACAACATCAGAGCATTCTCTTTTACATTACTGTAACGACCATCAGTCAAATTCCCGTAATCCTTAAATTTAGTCACGAATTTATTCTTCCCGAAGAATGCAATGTATCGATCAATCGATATCCTGCTACCATCGTTGCACCCCTTCACGATGATCTTCTCCCTCATTAGCACTTTAAAGCGGCTGAGCATGTCATTGCGAACGTGAAGATCCACCTTGGATCCGTGATTTCCCGTGACATCACCGAATACGTCCTGGAAGGTTGGCTTACGCTGATCACTGGGCTCACGGTCCAGAACAATGAATATGCCCAATATGCCGTCGACGGGCCCACTGCGGTGGACCGCATTGCCGTCGTCCATGAGGGCAGCATCACTGCCGATCAGCACGCTTCCGTCAATGTTAATGGAAGTGACCCTGCACTTGTTTTCATATCTATGCCCCGGTCGCTGGCCTAGTTCCGGGAGCTTCATGTAATCGTACCACACGGCCTCGCAGGCTACGCCTTCATCAGGGTCGAATGTCTCGTCTATCATCCCGCTTTGCGAGAAGGGCCTCTTCCTGCCTCGCAGGAACAGCCTTGCTCTCCTTCCGAAGGTGGGACCCGCACTCGATGCACCACCGGTGCTGCCGAACAGCCTCTTCCTTCGAGTGATGGGTCTGAGAGGAGTGCCGGGACCAGCATACCTCTTCGTTCCTCGACTTCCCATTCTTCCTATCCGGTGAAATGTGAAATCCCTCCTGCCAATTATAACACAATTTCACCGGAGTGCCTTTATGTCAATCAGCAACAGCTTCTTTCCCCGCTTCGACTGTATTTTTCCTCATCCCCAAGCATGTTACAGCATTCTCCGTACATGGGTTCGAATTTCAAATCCATGAACAGTGTACGGAGTCCGGCCCTCGGCGCTAAAGCGCCGGGGTGGGGGCCACATTGCGCATGTGCGCACTGTGGGGGCCCACAAGGTTCGCACCGCGAACCATAATAATCAGACCAGTATGCTCCCGCATACTGTTCTTGATCAGGTAATACGCATTGCATCGATCATCGATGCACCTTCAATCACAGCCGTCTATTGTATTGGGTTGAGCTGATCTCAACCGTCCAGTTTACTCTTGGGGGGTGACGTGGCCCCTCCATCCGCCGTCCACGTGTCCGCCCCGAGCGTCTTTGTGGACCGTCCGATTAAAGGGTCCCACTCAACCCAGTCTACCCAATACAACAGATACTTTGTAATGGGTTGAGTGACGTCATTCTATTGGGTTGGCTGACGTCATATGGGTAGAGGTCCTAAACAGTTCCAACACACATCCTTCTATATAAACGACACCGTTTCACCAACACAACACAAACACTTCCTTCCTCATCATCTATCCTCCATCAACTTCAAGAACACGTGAACATTTCAATGGAGATACCAACTGATCAATCCATTGCTGGATACTACAAATCAGATATCATGGAAGCACGAGCATCATCAGATGCTCAGACCATAAGGATCTCCTTCCCTGCGTTCTCCTCGACAATTATCCAACGGGTGTGTAGGCTCTCCATGCTAATCGACCACTGCGAAATCAGGTATACTCCCCAGATTCCGATCAACAGCACCGGCAAGGTGCGGGTGCTCATTTTCGACACGAGAGTCGAAGGAGAGGATCAGTTACAGGCCGAATACGTATTTCCGGTCACATGTCCGATCATACTTCATTACTACGGCACTTCGTATTCGTCCCTGAACGATGACAAGTGTCCGTGGGTGGCCAAGTACAAGCTCGAAGATTCCAACATCAAGAGTGGAGTCAATTTCTGCAAGATAAAGGCGCATATGAAGTTAGCAACCGCTAAAGTACCAGACAAGGTCCAGTTCCGATCACCGAGAGTGCACATACTGTCCGATCTCTTCACCGAAGAAGACGTGGACATGTGGCACTGCAACTATGCTCCCAAGCAGCCTGCACTTTGTCGTTCCACTTCCGCAATAGTCAGGCCAAGCACCAATCATCTCTTAATTGGGCCTGGAACGTCATTGGGCCAGATCCGTAATGCAATCTCCGAGATTGGACTGGGCCAGCGTGATGACCTTTCAGATCGTGGATCTGACCCAAGCCCATCTGCATCCCAAGTGGGCTACAATATCTCGGCTGAGCAGTTGGGCCATGTATTGGCCCAATCAATATCAACAGTTATGTCGACAAACAAGGCCCAGCCTCAGGCTACTTTCAAGTTCGGAGCCAAGCCCCCATGTAATTAGTCAATTCGGCCGAACCAAATGTCGGCCCATTTATTTTTCTTTTGTTCAGCTGCGCTTGCCATTTTAATAAGGGATTTCTTACTGTGTCAAATAAAATGCAAAATTTTATTAATGCTCGTACATCATACGGCTGTTAATATTCACAGCCACGGGATAACCGCAGAGGCTCTCCCAAACAATGTACAACATCAGAGCATTCTCTTTTACATTACTGTAACGACCATCAGTCAAATTCCCGTAATCCTTAAATTTAGTCACGAATTTATTCTTCCCGAAGAATGCAATGTATCGATCAATCGATATCCTGCTACCATCGTTGCACCCCTTCACGATGATCTTCTCCCTCATTAGCACTTTAAAGCGGCTGAGCATGTCATTGCGAACGTGAAGATCCACCTTGGATCCGTGATTTCCCGTGACATCACCGAATACGTCCTGGAAGGTTGGCTTACGCTGATCACTGGGCTCACGGTCCAGAACAATGAATATGCCCAATATGCCGTCGACGGGCCCACTGCGGTGGACCGCATTGCCGTCGTCCATGAGGGCAGCATCACTGCCGATCAGCACGCTTCCGTCAATGTTAATGGAAGTGACCCTGCACTTGTTTTCATATCTATGCCCCGGTCGCTGGCCTAGTTCCGGGAGCTTCATGTAATCGTACCACACGGCCTCGCAGGCTACGCCTTCATCAGGGTCGAATGTCTCGTCTATCATCCCGCTTTGCGAGAAGGGCCTCTTCCTGCCTCGCAGGAACAGCCTTGCTCTCCTTCCGAAGGTGGGACCCGCACTCGATGCACCACCGGTGCTGCCGAACAGCCTCTTCCTTCGAGTGATGGGTCTGAGAGGAGTGCCGGGACCAGCATACCTCTTCGTTCCTCGACTTCCCATTCTTCCTATCCGGTGAAATGTGAAATCCCTCCTGCCAATTATAACACAATTTCACCGGAGTGCCTTTATGTCAATCAGCAACAGCTTCTTTCCCCGCTTCGACTGTATTTTTCCTCATCCCCAAGCATGTTACAGCATTCTCCGTACATGGGTTCGAATTTCAAATCCATGAACAGTGTACGGAGTCCGGCCCTCGGCGCTAAAGCGCCGGGGTGGGGGCCACATTGCGCATGTGCGCACTGTGGGGGCCCACAAGGTTCGCACCGCGAACCATAATAATCAGACCAGTATGCTCCCGCATACTGTTCTTGATCAGGTAATACGCATTGCATCGATCATCGATGCACCTTCAATCACAGCCGTCTATTGTATTGGGTTGAGCTGATCTCAACCGTCCAGTTTACTCTTGGGGGGTGACGTGGCCCCTCCATCCGCCGTCCACGTGTCCGCCCCGAGCGTCTTTGTGGACCGTCCGATTAAAGGGTCCCACTCAACCCAGTCTACCCAATACAACAGATACTTTGTAATGGGTTGAGTGACGTCATTCTATTGGGTTGGCTGACGTCATATGGGTAGAGGTCCTAAACAGTTCCAACACACATCCTTCTATATAAACGACACCGTTTCACCAACACAACACAAACACTTCCTTCCTCATCATCTATCCTCCATCAACTTCAAGAACACGTGAACATTTCAATGGAGATACCAACTGATCAATCCATTGCTGGATACTACAAATCAGATATCATGGAAGCACGAGCATCATCAGATGCTCAGACCATAAGGATCTCCTTCCCTGCGTTCTCCTCGACAATTATCCAACGGGTGTGTAGGCTCTCCATGCTAATCGACCACTGCGAAATCAGGTATACTCCCCAGATTCCGATCAACAGCACCGGCAAGGT